>NW_020439603.1:43338-48260 GCF_000699045.2 Agrilus planipennis
CCCTAGACAAAAATTTTCAGTCTTTCTCCAATCTCTCAGAGTCTTTCAGCGTCTCTGAGAGTGTCTCTCACAGTCTCTCAGTTATTGCCTGGGTGTTTTTATGGATCTCTCACAGTCTTTGTATGAGAGACTCGAACGATAAAATTGTTAATTTAGAGATTCGAGTCTCTCACAGAGAGACTGAATGAACAAAACTGAAAATTTGAGAGACTCGAGTCTCTCGTAGAAAGACTGGTATCTCTGAAATATGTTGAACTTAGAAAATTTTAACTATGTCTATCCAGACACAACTTATTGAGAGATTCCAGTCTCTCGCTCAGAGATTCGAGTCTCTCGTTCAGAGACACTAAACAGTTTTTTTGACAGTCTCTCGACAGTCTCCCTCAGCGACATCAGAGAGACTCGATGAGAGACGGAGACTGGAGTCTCGCTTTCAGGGACTCTGAGAAACTGAACATTTTTATCTCGGGTGTAGTTTTCATCCCAATGAGTTAAAACCCTTCTAAAGCAGTCATATTCAATTTTCTATTAAGTTTTTCTTTTCTGACCTTAATACTGTATATATTTTTATTTCCTCACCAATCTGCAGACAGTATTTTAACTGGTCTAACTCTTTGTGTTGGTAATGAATATAAAACAATCAGTTTGATGAATTTATTCTCTGCTCGTATTCAGTGCAAATTGATTTGTTAACAAACACAAATTATGAGCTGCGCTTTTCTGCTCCAACCTATTAATTCCCTTTTATTTATTGAAACGCTTTTTTTCTTCTTCCATTTTCTATGTATCAACCTGCCTGGTGGTAGTTCAGTTGCATGCAGGCACAACATGCAATATGCAAGGAGGTCAAGAGCACCTTGATTCGAAAACAGGAAAACGGGGGCAAGGTAATCCAATTATGGAAACTGTACCTGGTAAAATGGTAATAATTTTTCGCACACCATAGAAACAGCGTTTAAGGTAAAACGAGAAATAAAGTTCTACTTAAAAATGCAGACAGAAAAAAGCTCGACTTGACTATTAGAAAGATCGCATCTAGTTCAATTTCAGTTATGGTTCAGTTCCAAATGCCGCGGTGCAAAACTGGAATAACCTTTCTACATACAACGAAAGTTTTGTATAATCCACTGATGTGCTGGAATATCTGCTAGTAAGTGGGAACTACTATAGATCTTCCCATTTTGGTGAAATTTCGAGACCCATTGTGGATTGCAAAGATTGTCTGGGGGTCAGCCAGTCAAATTTGTTATATTAATGTTACTTCTAATAGTTTAACTCACAAATCCAGCGGAAGTAACCATTATTCGATTAGTATTAGTCGTGCGGATTCGGTCTTGGTTCTAGCCTCCGACTTTTTCGTTCCGTCTTTATCTTGGTCTTGTTAGTACAGAGATCAAGACAGCTAAACCGCAACGAATTTTGCTCATCACTAGTAGAATCCTCTTCCTTAGATTCACGCTTAATTATATCGTTACACAAGTTTATTAGATTAGAAAGACTTCAACATTAAATTAACGTACGAACTTATACCGTTTATTACTATATTATTTTTGGCGCGTTGACGTAAAATTTTTATCTGAAAAGCAACAATTTATATTAAGCGTGAACTATTATCCAAAACTTTATTTAAATAAATTGATAATTATTATTAGATATGTTGTAAACCCCTATTTTGGATTAATTCACTTGATTTCCATCGACTGTTTAATTATGTCAAGTTTTCTGTTAGCATAATCGAAAATTCCGGCAGAGACTGAACGAACGAATAGAATAGACAGTTTAGTTCATATCATTTGTTGTTTATTTTCATTCCTACATGACAAGGGGTATTACACGTTATTACACAGAGTAATTTAATAACTGTTGGTCTATCCGTCCCATATGTATACATTACGCTTATATGCTTGAGAAAACTGTTAATATTCTCCCGCATAGTTCGCTTATTTTCCTAGCGAAATTACAAGCCGCTATCTGATTGTGTGTTGAATTTTAATTAATTTAAATTTGGTGGATTTATGAAATTATAAATTAAAGAATTCGTTATCGTTTACAACGTATCCAATAAATATGGGAATTTCTCTTTTTTCGGTAGCTCCAATTAGGGTTGCCACCTTTTCAGGCTTTATATAAAGTATTTCTCGACTAAATGGTTCAAAAAAAGAAAGTACTCAGCATAAAAATAAACTATTTTATTTTTTGTTTTTAAAAACATATTTTTTGTTACACCTAGCAGCCAGTAACAAATTGCTGTCGCTCTTAAATACATTAATAGCCTCTAAACATAGCAAACAAAGATTTAAGTAAACTAAAAGTCCATTTTTAATTAGTTTTAATGAAGCTTTATTCCTGTCATCCCGATGCTGAAGTGGCCGGAACGGACAGCAAAAGTGACACTACTTTGAAGAGATTTGGGAAATCAGGTTGTTCCGTTAATATGACTCGCCATTTTTCTGTGTAATATTATTGATGTAAAAATACTCTGAATTTCGAATAATCGCTTTCAAAATTACGATTTTACTTAAGGCCTTAAATAAAGTATTTTTGCGTACTTTATGTGTCTTGTAAAGTATAACGTACGCACAGTCGAAATAGAGTACAATTCTTAATAATAAAGTACGGGTGGCAACCCTAGCTCCAATGCACATGTCTGTGAATCTTTATCGCCGTATCAGTAATGTACACCTTTCAAATCTGAACCTGCCACAATTTATGAAAGTCTACTTGTACTTTGTATTTGTCTTTTATATTAATCTTGAGACGTAGATGATTTCTCCTCATAAATTTAGAACTTCCTGCCTTTTACGTTCTCTCAAAAATACAATCATTTCTTATCATACGAAGAGACGGATAATCCATTATATTCCTACCAGAGCAGTTACAAACGACGTGAAATAGGAATGCAATTATTCATTGAATACAATTGAATTGAGATCCAATTTTTCTGTAACAAACGTTTGTTAAAATTCAATTTCTCCAATAGGAAACTATTAATTTAAAAAAAGCTTCCTACAGTTTTATCATTTTTATTGTTAGTAATTCCTCGCATGATATCCAAGGAAATCAAAACAAAATTTTTAAAGTTGAAGTTGGTTTATGCAGTGAGGTTGATTAATACGAAGTTATTGTTAATAGACCGCCATCTGTGGATATTTACTGATAACTGTCGTGTTTGGCAAAGCCTTGCAAAGGTATTACGTCTTGTCAATACTATAAACCGCTACAATACTACTACTTGATAATGTACATTTTTTAATTAATATTACATATAAACGGCTTAATCAGTTTTATATTAACAATTTAAATATTATTACAAACAACTCTTGTTTTTTAATTAGTCTTGAACGATAATTAAGACTCTAGTTTCCTTTAATTCCAATCAATATTAGCTAAAGTTTAGATTATCGTAAATTCAAAGTTACCTACTACAAAATTAACAAAGGGCTAATCGTGATGTGTATGGAAAGTTCGAGGAAGAGAACCCCCATTTGACGTCCTATTTCCTGCGGTCAAACGTGAGGAACTATTAATTTAGACACAATTTTTGTTTATTATTTCTTAATACCTAATTATCCATCCGCTTAGAAAACTTCCCCTCCTCGTTTCTCTCCTTTGAACTTTAAACTTACCGAAATTACCCTCAGTGAAATCTTTTATTATAACGTTTTCACTAAACCTTCGGCAGTAGGGTAATTAAGAAAAACGATATTGTACTACATACACCGACTTTCATTGTTGTTGTTGTTCAGAAAAACAAATGTATTAGTAATTTCCAGGAGGGTTACGCGGATAGTACCTGTAGAACTTCCAAGAAAGGAAATATATGGGTGCTTCTGCAATGCGGTAGTAAGGGGTGAGGGTGTGGGGTAGGGATGTTGAGCGTTTCCTTTATGGAAACCCGACCAATAAATGTAAATAATAAACATGCAGAGTTAGGCCTTTGGCCTGGATAAGCATTTTCATTCAAACTGGTTGCGCTTACCATGTATTGCCTGAATTGAAGATAAAGCCAAATTTTAACTGGAAACAAAATCTCGTAGTAGAAGATAAATAGTTCAATTTGCGAATTCGGATTTTAGAATTACAAATGAAAAGCATGTTTAACAAAACAAGGGAATTGGAAATATTATTATTTAGGGATAGGTATTGGAACATGTTTTTCAGTAAATTTCACAGTAAACAACGTTTATATCGTTTTAATTAAAAATATCTTAAGTGCTTCATTGACACGTCCACTATACAAACTGGAAAAATTAATGTACTTTGTAGAATTCCTAATTATACTCGATAAATATTTTTTTATGCCGTTCCAAAAATTCCAAAAATTCTATTATTAAGATCGTTCTCTCTTCTTTTTGAATCAATGAAATGATACAAGTTGCGAAAATATAATAAAAATCCAATAACGACAATTATTAATTTCCAAACATCGTTCTTATTATCGGAAATTAATGAAAATTCGAGTCTTGTCTTGGTATTGTACGTATTATTCTTGTATACGTGATTTTAATTCTGTCTTGATTTATTTAAATTTTGCCTCAAGAAATCTTGATCTCGAGTTTTTTATAAATATAATCTACCTAGATACAAATAAGTAATATTTTAACATGAAATAATTTTTGACTTTTTTATTTTTGTATTACCGGGAGCCCTAATTCGAGAAGCAAGTTCTTGAGTAAGCCGTCTTAACAAGCTAAGCTTTCAGACTTATTTATCTTAATGTTGTTTCATATTTCATATAAGCATCGTGCTTGTGTTTTTGTTGACATTTAACTAACATTTCAACACGCTAAACACATCAAAAGATTGGTGATTTTTTAATTAAAAATTCCGATTAATTGACCACATCATTTATAAAAAGGTCATGGTAATTCCATTTTGTAACATGAGAGGAGATAGAAAATACTACAAATGGCGCAGTAAAC
>NW_020439603.1:48671-59309 GCF_000699045.2 Agrilus planipennis
TGTTCTGTCGGAGCTGCCTGCGATGCGCTGATGAGATCCAAAAAGATCGAAATTGCGATTCGCGTCTGGCAGTTTCGACAGAATACAGACCACTTCGAATTATTTTATGAGAGGAGATAGTTGAACAAAATTACATTACAAACATATTTATTAACGTTATTATTGTAGAACTTTCTTATATTTATATTATGATAAGTTTTTATGGCTTTTATGTAAATATGTATCCGCATACCTATGTATAACGTATAACGTAGGTATATAGAAATTTGGTGATGACTGCATAAAGTAAATTCACTGCACCGCCTTTCCATTTGCATTGTTATCTGATCTCTACGTAATTGCAATTTTTAAAACAAACGAGCTCGAAATGCGGTAAAGAGGTCGTATTAATTACGGACCCTATTGTTCGAAATCCTCGTCTCATTCATGGTTAAATGCCTTTTCCAAGCAATGTGGATGTTTAACCAGAAGCCACAGCTTTTATGCGATATGATTGATAATATCTAGGATAACGTTGTAAACCTGAAGAAAAACGGTTTATAACCAACTTATCACAAAGTTTTTATTTTTATGGGTACACTAAAAATTTATTATACAGTACATAAACATAATTTTTTTAATGAAAATTTTGACTAATATTGACTTCTTGCTGCCTCTATTTCTATCTGTATTGACTCAAAACTTTTGAATACAAAAATCTGTAATTTTATTGATCTGGAAGGTAACTTTGATGATCAGAATCAAAACTAGACAGAGCTTTCAGGACTTGGAAGCACTTTCAAAGTTTTAGGGATTTGAATCTAATTTCTTTAGAAGTAAATGACGTTTAGAAGTCCTTGGATTTTAAAAAGTAATTGGGGCTTCAAGAGCGAAAGTACTTTAGGTAGACAATAAGGGATCAAGGTTTTGGTGATGGCTTTGTCCAATTCTGCCCAAAATCAATATTTAAAATCGACATAGTCTGTACAAATACATTGTGGTAGGAGAAGCCTTACCTTTTACTTCCAAAAAGCAATTCCTTCAAGGTATATGCATAAAAAAAAGCGAAGAAAAAGGTTTTGCTTTAAAGTAAAACGTTTTCCATAATTTGTATTTACAAAAAGAAGCAACAGCAAGGAATCTAGGGTGACAACTTTACTCGCTCTTTTCAACTTTTCAGTGGCTGCCTAGACATCACACAACTTGTAACGTAAAAATTTATATATTTGTAGGACTATTTTTGTGTTAAAATCTATCTAAAAGGACTTATATAAGTAATCTTTAGTTATGTGGTCCCAGTGTTCTGTTTGTTATGGCTGAAATGGTGCATTTACGTACAAGAGTAGACTACAAACTAAGACGCACATCACGAGAATCAGATTTCAAAACGTTATTTAGATTTGAGGAGGAGAATGTCGTATGATAAAATGCAGAAAAAGTAAAAGTCGTTTTTCTTTGGAAACAAGCATCCTTCATCGTTTAATTCATAATGCTGTTCATTCGTACATTTTGGTTTGCCCTATTGTATAAGGATTTTTCAATTTGGTCATTTATTAATTATTTTGAAAGAATCGTACACCCCTTTGAAGTGACCTTGAAAACCCATCTTCTTAAAGTTAGTTAAATATATAGTTTGAGCTATGCAGTGATTGATCGTCCATTACTGAGTAATCTTTATAACTTCGTCTACGTATAAATATAATGTTTGACACAAAAAGGCGCTCGTTTCTCACACATAAAGCGAAGTTATCAAATTGAAACATGACTTGCAGTTCGCAGTAAATTGTCACTGATGGAAAGTCTTGTAATGCAGAACGTGAATAATAAATATTACAGATGGTGTAAGTTGCTGCAGGCGGGAAAGCTTGATTAGATTAATGGACAACTTCTGCATAAACCACTTCGAATACACTATGGAAGCAATCGATTTACTATTGCATTTTATATTTGAGAAAATATAATACAGATACCGAAGGTATCTAACTAAAAGACTCTACCTACATAAATCAAGAAAATGTATTACAAAAAGTACTGCATTATTCATCAGTCCTAAGACTGGTTGGACACGTACCTCCACACTTTCCTATCCTGAGCTAAACTTCGCATTTCCCTAAAACTAGAACAGCCCACATCCTTAACTATTTGCGAACAGTAACCTAATCTAAGTCTACCTCTACCCCTCCTAATTCCCGTTTCTGCCTCTAATATGTCTCTGACTGGATCTTCATGCCTGAGAAGGTGTCCTACCAACCTATCTCGCCTATTTCTCATTGACTTCCATAGAGTCCTCTGTTCTCCTATTCTTTCCAATACCTCTTCATTTCTAACCTTCCCTACCCACGATATCCTCATCATCCGCCTATAACACCACATTTCGAACGCTTCTAACCTTTCCTTTTCCGCCGCTCCCACTGTCCATGTTTCGCACCCGTACAATGCCGTGCTCCAAACATACACCTTCAACAACCTTTTTCGAATTTCTAAATTAACCGTTCGCGAGCACAGAAGTGACTTCTTTTTATTAAAGGCGACACGACCCTGCGCTATCCTCTGCTTTATATCCCTACTACTCCTTCCATCCTGACTTATCTGACTTCCTAGGTATCTAAAATCAGCCACTTTTTCTAATTTTTCGTCTCCTAACGTTATATTCGCTCTTTTCCTACTACACACACATAGCATAAAAGAATTACACATTTCGTTATCGGCATTTTTTCTTAATAACATCGTCATCATCATAAGATCGTCAGTACCAAGACTGGTCGGACTCGCACCTCCACTCTTTCCTATCCTGAGCTAAACTTCGCATTTCCCTAAAACTAAAACAGCCCACATCCTTAACTATTTGCGAACAGTAACCTAATCTAAGTCTACCTCTACCCCTCCTAATTCCCGTTTCTGCCTCTAATATGTCTCTGACTGGATCTTCGTGCCTGAGAAGTTGTCCTACTAATCTATCTCGCTTATTTCTTATTTACTTCCTGTTCTCCTACTCTTTCTAATACCTCTTCATTTCTAACCTTCTCTATCCACGGTATCCTCATCATTCGTCTGTAACATCACATTTCGAACGCTTCTAACCTGTTCTTTTCCGCATTTTTCTTAATAACATATGGAATATATTTTCATAACATGATTCTAAACAAAGCATAAGCCCTTAAATGCTGCAAGTGGCATTTATTTAACTCACCCCTATTATTTTATTATATATTTGAAAAGATAATTGAAACTATTCATACGAATTTTCTTACTTTGTATTTTTTAAAGGGCAGCATCGCTTTTTTGATTGCATATAATAAAATAACCCCACATTTCGCTTTTAACTTGCCACTAATGTGTGAGTCATTTCTTTCGCATTATAAATTTCCAAAACAATAGTTTTAAGGCGATACTGATACATTAACGTAAGTGCCCTTTTTAAATAAAACTTTATGAAACAAAAAAAGTAGCGATCAATAATGATCAGTAAACTCAACCTTCTTCCGTTCCAACAGCGTAGGTTTGAAGACGATGAAAAACAAATTTGAATTATTTTGACTTTGGTCACACATTTGCTGACGGTAATCCTCATTAAGTTAACTTGTTTGGTATAGCCGTTTTACATAAATAGTGTAAATAGACTTTGGGTTATGGACATATTGTAATTCTATCGGTTGCAATCAATTTCATGTTGTGTTTAGCGTGCGGGGTGTGCGATAAACCTTTGTGGCTGGTTCGTTCATCGATTGCGCTATTTCCGGACTGACTTTGAACGTTGTATACGTCATTAATTTATCACTGTGGGTATTTGAAGAAAAAAATGGAAAAGGTAAAGAACAAAAAAAGCCCAAATGAAATCGAACAACTACGAAGAAGAATGCATATAATTAAAACAACAATGCGTTTTTAGAATCGAACAAAAAGGCAGATTTATTAGCGAAAGCGGATGTTCAATTGAAGAGGAATGTTGTGTTTCATAAAATGATGTAGAGACTGTTGAATTAGACATTAACGATGAGAAAAATTAGTACAAAAAATGGGGTCCGCCAGAATTGATTCCATTTCACGTTTCAAAAATTTTGACTGCTTTCCGAAGGGACGATGACAAACATCCAACGTAGGAGTTCTGTTTCCAAATGACAATTAAGCTTAGGTTAGCTTTTAGAGGTTTTCGATTTCGATTTTTGACCTGCTTTCTTAGACTTAGAAACATATGCCTAGACCTACGTAATTTAGATTCAGTTTAGGAATAATCTATCTATATATAAAAGAAAGTCGTGTTAGCTACACTATTTATAACTCAAGAACGGCTGAACCGATTTGGCTGAAAATTTGTGAGGAGGTACCTTAGAACCAGGAGACGGACATAGGATACTTTTTTTAACCCATTCCCGTGGAACTTGACATAAAACGTGGTATAAGAAAAAGCAACTGACAGCAAAACGAAAAATTTATCAGTCAAAATATCAGTCTAGCCGTTCATTTGTTAAAAATGGTATAACAAAAAGAAAAGCGAAGAGGAGTTGCGATGTTTAAATGGAACATATATTATTTGTGGTCAGATTTACTTGAAACTTGGTATTAATGGTCTCTCATTTAATTTCTGAAAGACCTATCTCGACAATTTAAAAAATGGAAAGGTGTTGCAATTTTTGTTTGGGACATACTTTATTTATGGTTGAATTTACTTGAAACTTGGTATATATGCTGTTTGATATTATTAATCAAATGAAAAGAGGTTGCAACGTTTCCATGGGGTATATTTTATTTGTACTCGGATTTACTCGAAGGTTGCTCATTGGTGAAATTAAGCAAATACGTGTTTTGGCAATTTTTAAAAATCAACCCTTAAGGATGAAATGTTGTTGCTACGTTTGTATTTGAAATCTAAGATGACGACATTACATAAAATTAAAATGTTGTAAGGGTGAATTGGGAGTAAAAAGGTTTTATGGAGAAACAATATTAATTTCTGCGAGCGAAGCCGCGGGGAAAAGCTAGTAGGTATAACTATAAATTCACTTTTCGTTTTGATTAAATCTGCACAGAATATGTAAAATATCTAGTAGGTCAATTCTTTTTTGCATGTAATTTAATGTTTTAAAAGTTTATTGGGAGTAAAAAGGTTTTATGGAGAAACAATATTAATTTCTGCGAGCGAAGCCGCGGGGAAAAGCTAGTAGTTTTTATAAAACTAGACATAATAGTAAGCAGACCGTTTGTAATTCAGGATGAGAGCATGGAAAATACACATTCGAAACGTTCTCATAAATGCTTCGAAGATAATCGAGTTAGAAAATCTATCAAACTATTCAAGTACTTCTATTCTTGGAATTGAATGGAAAGTACATGCACAAGATTCACCGGGAAATTCTTGAACTGTCAGGTAACGTACATGACTTAATGTTCCATTATGTATGAAGCAGGATTGTGCTAATGTAAAAGGCAGACATTTACGAATTTACGTCAACATATCTCAAAGTTCTATCGAATAACTTTTATTGTACGCTGTATGAACGAAATTTTCAAATTAAGTTTGTCAAATAATAATTCCATTTGGAATTAGGAATTAATAATGATTATGTAATTTTTTTCATGACTTGTGCTTTAAGATTTTCTTCGTGACAAATTTTCAGATTATAGATTAGGCTTTAGGCTTTGATGTGTTAGTCGGTCAGTGGGTTAGTCTGTCTGACTACTAAAATGTCTAGTTAAAGGATGGGCTTTCGGCCCACCTTTGAAATTGAGGATGTTGTCGTTTGATCTAAATTTTTAATTAAAAATCAGCACTCTTTTGATGGTCGTGCCGCTGAAAGGATCATTAGGTTACGTTGTGGTGGAATTCCATGTTAGTTAAAACATTTGCAACATCTGACGTCCAAAAGAGGGCTTAAAAGTAAAGATATTTATTAAGCGCTAGCCCTGTTTTTGAAACAAAACAAAAATTTAATAAGTTTTTCAGCTTTAGCATTTTCGTTGGTTTTAAAGCAAAATATTCAGTGTGCTCCATTTTTATTACTTTTTATTATAACAGACGTAGAAAGCAGTAAAAAGTTTGAAGCTTTTAAAAAATTTTCCGAATAGTGATTTGAAAATAAGCCACAACAATTTCACGGTAATAAAAAACCGAATGCCTGTTGCGGGAGTAAAACCGTTACTGTGGAGTACAAAGGAGGTCATAATTTTCAATATAAGGCACATCAGGTGCGGTAACTTGCAAAATAGTGGTCCTACGGGATGTTTTATTGCCAATGGAGTGGATTAAAGTATTTTCACCTGGCTCTCGGCTAGTGCATATTGATTCTGCATCTAGCCATATAGATAGATGCATTATACAGATTGTAAGCCAATACGGAAATGAAAAGGACACCAGCAGGACGAAAATACAGTACCATTTAAATAGACATTTGCGATTTATGGCTTGAAATTTCAATTAAATTTCTGCGTTCACTTTTTGTTTTCCATAGATTTTTAAAACCAGTGAACAGTATTTATCACTGCTTTGATTTACACAACAATAAACAAGAGATTGTAAATAAAATTTACATAGGTAATTAATACATGTTACCTAGTACCCGAGATAAAAATGTTCAGTCTCTCAGAGTCTCCGAAAGCGAAACTCGAGTCTCCGTCTCTCATCGAGTCTCTCTGGTGTCGCTGAGAGAGACTATCGAGAGACTGTCAAAAAAACTGTTTAGCGTCTCTGAACGAGAGACTCGAATTGCTCATAGAGAGATCCCCATTTCGTATCCAGTCTCTGAACAAGAGACTCGAATCTCTGAACGAGAGACTCGAATCTCTCAATAAGTGGTGTCGCGATAGACATGGTTAAAATTTTCTAAGTTCAACATATTTCAGAGATCCCAGTCTTTCTACGAGAGACTCGAGACTCTCAATTTTTCAGTTTTATTCATTCAGTCTCTCTGTGAGAGACTCGAATCTCTGATTTAAGAATTTTATCGTTCGAAACTCTCATACTCTCAGAGACTGTGAGAGATCCATAAAAACACCTAGGCAATAACTGAGAGACTGTGAAAGACTGTGAGAGACGCTCCCAGAGACGCTGAAAGACTCTGAGAGACTGAAAATTTTTGTCTAGGGTGGTCATACGTAAATTAATTAAAAATGTTTTATATTTCTAAAGAAATATTAATTGTACTTTTAAAGCGACAAAATTTGTAACCGGCGAATGAATTTTTGGAATCGGATTTTTATAACCCATTACTTAACATACAACGACTTCTAGGTGTCTAAATGTTCGGTGAAATAGGTTTTAACTGTTTATTTAGTTACTATTCCCCAGCACTCAACTATATTTTGTGTATTATGTGTTAAAGCAGGCAGTATTATTAAAAGAAACGAACATTTAAATTCTAATATTAGTCCCTTAATGGTCATTTTCAAATTAGTTAAAAAGAAAATGCAAATTTAATTGTGCTGCTACCGACAATATCATTCATTTACTACGTGAATAGCAAGAATAATAGCAAACAGGTTAGGTTAGGTTAGGTATTTAATTGTGCTGCTACCGACAATATCATTCATTTACTACGTGAATAGCAAGAATAATAGCAAACGACTTTTAAATGTTACAACTATAACAACGTTTTCTCTCCTTTAACTTTCAAAAAGTAGTCAAATCTTGTCAAATCTTGTGTCCTGGCTCACATATTTATCCAGTACCACTAATGGACAATATCGAATACTTTTAATTATAAGCATATTCGACGTGACAATTAATTTCCGGGAATTTGTAAAAAAAAAAACACAAGTAGGTACCTAAAATAATTTTTTTCTCAATACTTTATTATCGATTATCACAGTAGTCACCCTCTCAGTCTAAACGCCGCTGGTTCCACCCCTAGAAGCATCCTTCTTAGCCTTTTGTAGTTTTTAAGTAGTTTAGAACTGTTGTAACAGTTTTTCTTTTCTATGCAACGATGATGAGTACCTTTTAGATGAAATTTAATTTTTGAGAAATGATATGGGTCACAAAGGGCTAGATACTGACAGTAAGGGGCATGCGGCAATGTGGGGATACTTTGTTTGGACAAATACTCGCAAACATGTAACAAATAATGCGTGAGTACATTGCCGTGATGAAGAAGCTGGTCATACGCGGAAAATGCATAACTTCAACTATCTCACTATTTGATCAGAAGGAACATACTCGAAGTGAATATAACAAAAAAAAGTTCTGTAGATGAAGAAAATATGAAGGAAAACATTCAGGACTTCGACATTCTTGTTTTCGTTGGCCGCTCTCTCACCACTTTTACCTTCTGCGATGCCGAAGTTTTATACAACCACTCGTCCCCATAGGTACTCATTTTCCAATTCGTGGAAGATTTCAGAGGGTTTCTTGCCCAATTTCACTGAATATTGTATCATGGCAGGTTGTTGAGTAATTCATTTTCACGAAGGCACATTTTGCAAATACAGTGGTACCTCGAGATACGAGTGCCCCAACATACGAGTTATTTGAGATACGAGGTTTCTGGCTCTTCTGTTAAGAAATATCTACAGGAAAGCAATCTACCCATGCAAACCCTTCTCGTCCTCGACAATGCTCCCGGTCATACACCGAACCTCGAAGATGACATCCTAGACGAGTTCAAGTTTATAAACTACAACCAAACCCACTCATATCCTACAACCCATGGATCAGCAGGTGATTTCTAATTTTAAAAAGCTGTACGCTAAACACCTGTTCCGTCGTTGCTTTGAGGTGACAGAGAACACAAACCTCACCCTTCGAGAGTACTGGAAGGACCACTCTAACGTTGTGATATGCCTCAGAATTATTGATCAGGCCTGGCTGAGTGTTACAACGAGGACCTTGACCTCTGCATGGAAGAAGCTGTGGCTTGACTCTGTAGCCTTCGAAGGATTCCAACTCGAAGTGCCAGTGGAGGAGGAGATTGTGTCTCTGGGAAAATCCATGGGCCTGGTGATGGATGAGCGAGACGTGATCAAGCTCGTCGAGGAGCACTCTCAGGAACTGACGACCGAGGAATTACAAGAGTTACAGTTGCAACAGCATTCGGGGGTTCTGCAAGAAATTGGTATCGAGGAAGAGCCAAAGGTGGAGGAGGTTATCTCTACAAGTGAGATAAAAGAGTTCATGGGAATGTGTCTTATTTAAAAACACGTAACAAAAACATTTGGGGGTAACGTTTTTGGGGCTTGAACGGATTGATGGCATTTTAATTAATTTCAATGGGGAAAATTGCTTTGAAATACGAGCAAGGTTACGAAACGAATTAAACTCGTATCTCGCGGTATCACTCACTGTACATGAGAATGTGAATATTATTAGCTCAGGATAGATCCCAGCCTAGTCAGTCTTCATACTGACGGCCCTATAATTTTGAGTCCCATAATTATCCGATAAGATTTCGTCTTTGTAATTCAATGTTTGATAAAGTGTTATTTGCTGCAATAAAGTTGGCCGCCATTACGACATTTAAATGTGAAAGTCAATCGCAAAGTCTAATATCTGAAGTACTTAGACAATATCTCTGTGAATTTTTCATTTAAACTTTACCGCTTGATTCAAAGTGAAACTTATTGCTCGGAATTCGTTTTGTTTGTTTTAGGACTCGTTCCGAGTTATAAAATTTTGGGCAGTCTGCCAGTGTATCAGCACCGAACAGGTGGCACACACCGTTCTTTTACCTCACGCTTTTCATTAAGACAAAGTAGTAACTCTCAGAAGGCATCTGCCTGAGCAATTATACGGTAGCAATTTTGCTATCGAAACGCTTCCACGATAACATTTAATTATTTCGAACTGCTTAAGGTAATTACACTTTATCTACCAACTGCACTCTACTTAGTTTGCTCCATTTTGGATTTGTTTGGCAATGAATTTGACTCCTTACACTCCACTCCGCATAAAAGTAATCGTAAATTTGTGTAAAATTCACCATAATAGCGTGTATCTTCCTTACAATTAGTAAATCGTAATATAATCTAATAATATAAGTAATTATAAAATAGTGAAAATACAAAAGCTGCTGCTGTTGGGACAGCACTCTTCATTTTCTGTAGGTGATAAGAGACAACATTTTTAATTTATTTACATAGCCTTTTTAGAGAAAGTAAAATTTACTTTTTAGATATTTTGACAACTTTAATAAAATCTCTACACATACTTCAAAGTGTTAGATTTTTTTCAATAGGACCTACATGTTAAACTAAACATAATGTTAAGAAAGCTGTTAAGGATGTTTGGGAGGTATCTCAGAATGGTACGAGACACATAAATTTGGAAGAACGTTCCTCATTCAATTCTAAAACTCCTGTAAAAATTACAAATCGATTCACTAAACCGTTAAAAAGTTATTGAAATTTTAAAAAATTGTAATTTTGCAGTTTATGGAGATTCGTTGACCGAACATATTATTAACAGAAAAAAAGCTACCAGAAATTTCAAACTTTTATAATAAGTAACTTGAACTCTGGAGAATCACTTTAGCGTAAGGTTATTCAAATTCACTAAATGGTTATCGAGGAAAAAATGAAAAATTAGCTGAAAATCTCGTTTTTACTTGATAATATAATGATAATATTTATAATTGTCTGAAATAAATGCAATTTTAAAGTTTTAATTATTATTTAAACATATTAAAAAGTTTTACGCTCATTATTAATAGAGATTGAAACTAAATATTTTTT
>NW_020439603.1:59615-74931 GCF_000699045.2 Agrilus planipennis
CAAATTAAGTTTTCTCCTCCTGTTTTCAGCGCCTATATATAAAATTTTAATGTTTTCTTTATTTACCTTCACTGCGACTTCAAGAGGTGTTTTTTTAAGTGGTGCATCTTTTGTGTTCTTTAATCCGAATTTCAATATTTTGCTCTGTCTGACATAAATGTGATTGCTCTTATACTCATACAGCCTCTCAGTCTATTTATAGAAGACTTAAGAATATCGTTATCAAATTTTTTGAAATATTTTTTAGCTAAATTTCATTTTATGCTAGGTTTTACTCACGACTACGCTCGCGTTGATGTCCTAAATACCTGTCAAAGATAATCGACGATTATAAAAAACTAATTGTTCTATTCCTTGGGAACAGTATTTTCTTTTTGATGAAAGGTACCCCGAGATAAAAATGTTGAGTCTTTCAGAGTCTCCTAAAGCGAGACTCGAGTCTCCGGCTCTCATCGAGTCTCTCTGGTTTCGCTGAGAGAGACTGTCGAGAGACTGTTAAAAAAAAACTGTTTAGCGTCTCTAAACGGAAGACTCGAGTCGCTCATAAAGAGATCCTCATTTCGTATACAGTCTCTGAACGAGAGACCCGAATCTCTGAACGAGAGACTCGAATGTCTCAATATGTGGTGTCTCGCTGACATTGTTAAAATTTTTTAAGTTCAACATATTTCAGAGATCCTAGTCTTTCTACGAGAGGCTGGAGTTTCTCAATTTTTCAGCTTTATTCATTCAGGCTCTCTGTGAGAGACTCGAATCTTTGAATTAACAATTTTATCGTTCGAATCTCTCAGACAGAGACTGTGAGAGATCCATAAAAACACCTAAGCAATAACTGAGAGACGGTGAAAAACCGTGAGAGACGCTTTCAGAGACGCTGAAAGACTCTGGGAGACTCTGAGAGACTGGAGAGAGACTGAAAATTTTTAGGGACCCTATATCCTTTTCTGTAACCCTGATAATGTGCGTTGATAGGTTTTACTTGCAGCTTCACTCGCTTCGATGTCCTAAATACATAAAACTAATTCTTCTGTCCTTCGGGAATACTATTTTTTTCTGAATAAAAGGTATCGTAGGTCCTTTTGTGTACCCTTGACAATATGTATACAAAATTTCATTTCATGATGAAACAAACTCACATTGGCATTTATAATATTAGTTTGGATTTATTTTTTGAATATAATTTTTGAACTTTATTATTTCTGAATTTGGAAACATTTTTATTGTGAGAATTCAGTTGTTAAAAATTGTGCTTTTTAAATTGTGGATTGAATGATAAAGGATGTCCGTTACTCATAAGGTTGACTGGGAAAAGATGAAAAATGGATTTTTCTCTCCCTTTGACTCTCATGAAATGTTTGTGCAAATTCATCGACTGTTTTGTTCAGGTGAAAATGAAGAGCGTTTATTCCTTTAGTCTTCAGATCGAAGTTTGTTTTTGAGATTAAAGAAATTTAAAACTCAAACACGTCCAACGTAGGGATTGCGAAAGGGTTTCTCTGCACGACGACTTCTCTACAAGAAGTACGTATCTTATCTAGCTGACGTGCATTGTTGACCCACTGTTCTTCCAGAATTACACACCCTCATTTATAGCAAGAACAGAGATCAAACGAATACCCGGGAAGCTCTTTAAAACGGAGCAGTGACAGAATTTTTAATCCCGCTCCACTTTTATGAAAGATGTTATATAACTTGATATTCCTCACTCTGCACACAGTAATCAAATTTAACAAGGGAAAAACGCCCGAAAATGTGCAAACTGTCAGCAAGGACAAAAATTATGATTGCGAAAAATATGCTGCGTTTACGTAATATTGGCTGGACAGTGTATCTACTCGTTACGAAGAATGTCCTGATTCAGTAATTTTTCTTAAATCAAATAATTGTGTACGAAAAACCTCTGCGTCATTTAGATATATAAAACTAATTAATTGTTTACGTATTCCTATACCTGAATTACATTTTCGGGTATCTATAATATTCAAATTTAGGAATAAAATCCCGAGATAAAAATGTTCAGTCTCTCAGAGTCTCTGAAAGCGAGACTCGAGTCTCCGTCTCTCATCGAGTCTCTCTGGTGTCGCTGAGAGAGACTGTCAAAAAAACTGTTTAGCNTATTGTAGGTACTTTTTATGAGTTTCGACGCGAACGTTAACAAGATTTTGAGAATGAATTGGATGAAAGAAAATACCAAAACTGTTTTTGATGAAAGACTAATTCCTAAGCGTTTTGCTCTTCGCTGTAAGGAAATTAGTCTTGCTAATCTTTATATACTTGCGATGCAAATGTAGTAATTCCATTCCGTTGCAACCAACGTTACGCGAAGGCTTTGTTGAAACTGGCGCTCATGCACTTTTAATTGCTATGCACTGCTTTACATTTTCCTTTTCCATTTTTAACATGGTCGTTTGCTTGTCATACTTGGCTTCTCTTGTCCACAGAAATAAATCTTTCCTAATTAGTTCGTTTACATTCACGCTTAATGGCTATTTAAAATCCAGTAGGCCATCTTAACCGATCTATTTGCATTCGTACTAAATAACAATTATTCTAACGAGGGTGGACATAACAAATTATCTTTAATCTGTAAATTAAAAAGTAACGACTTCTAAATTTTTTAAACAACAAGCTTTAACACGTACCTAACAATTTTTGCTTTTTTATATTTACGTAATTTTACAGGTCGAGGACAGAGTGTTATTACCAATGAATATTTAAAGAGGGGAGGGACATGCCCGTTAAGACACTAACAAGAAAATACAAGAACATTATTAAATGTTTTTTTTTTCTCCTTTTAAACTACCTAATTGGGAAATAATTAGAAATCTTGTAAAAACCGGTAAAAGTGTAATAACTGTCGTCCTTTTTTCTTTCCTGATTTATGCAGGACTGAAACCTGACACCTCATTTTGTAAGATTAATGATTTAATTTCCCTTTTCTCATTGGAGTTTCAGTTGTCGCGAGTATTAGACAGCTACGTAGACGAAGAAATCTTACTACTTGTTAACACAATTCGGATTATTTATTATTCGTAATTATAAGTCGCTCATAATGTTTCGCTTTCGAAATGTGGTTTTGCAGGTGAATTATGAGGATACCGTGAATAGAATAGGTTAGAAATGAGGAGGTGTTAGAAAATATAGGAGAAGAGAGGACGATATGGAAGTTATTAGGAAATAGTTTCCCGAGATAAAAATGTTCAGTCTCTCAGAGTCTCTGAAAACGAGACTCGAGTCTCTGTCTCTCATCGAGTCTCTCTGGTGTTGCTGAGAGAGAAACTGTCGAGAGACTGTCAAAAAAACTGTTTAGCGTCTCTGAACGAGAGACTCGAGTCGCTCATAGAGAGATCCTCGTTTCGTATCCAGTCTGTGAACGAGAGACTCGAATCTCTCAATAAGTGGTGTCTCAATAGACGTGATTAAAATCCAAACATATTTCAGAGATCCTTGTCTTACTACGAGAAACTCGAGTCTCTCAGTTTTTCAGTTTTATTCATTCAGTCGTTCGAGTCTCTCATGCAGAGACTGTGAAAGATCCATAAAAACACCTAGGCAATAACTGAGAGACTGTGAGGGACGCGCTCAGAAACGCAAAAAGACTCTGAGAGACTGAGAATTTTTGTCTAGGGATGGAACTAATAATAAAGCTTTCATCATCATCATCATAAGGTCATCAGTCCTAAGACTGGTTGGACACGTACCTCCACTCTTTCATATCCTGAGCTAAACTTCGCATTTCCCTAAAACTAGCCCACATCCTTAACTATATGCGAACAGTAATCTAATCTAGGTCTACCTCTACCCCTCCTAACTCCTGTTTCTGCCTCTAATATGTCTCTGACTAGACCTTCATGCCTGAGAAGGTGTCCTACCAACCTATCTCGCCTATTTTTTATTGACTTCCATAGAGTCCTCTGTTCTCCTATTCTTTCCAATACCTCTTCATTTCTAACCTTTTCTACCCACGATATCCTCATCATCCGCCTATAACACCACATTTCGAACGCTTCTAACTTTTTCTTTTCCGCCGCTCCCACTGTCCATGTTTTGCACCCGTACAACGCCGTGCTCCTTTTTCGAATTTCTAAATTAACGGTTCGCGAGCATAGAAGTGACTTCTTATTTAATAAAGCTTTAAGGCCCAAAAATTTAAACTCCTTTCATTTCATGTGCTTAATTAGACTCAAAATTTAAATCACCTAGTCGCTACAGAAAACTGTGTATGAGAAGAGGAATTGCAAACTGAAAGTGATTTTGTTTATTAGATTTGCAATTAGTGAAATTTCGATTGAAAGGTGCGTTACAGAACGCAATTAAACCAGATCAAATTATTAGGGGATGGTACCCATTTCTAATGAGATTTGGAAAGTTGAAAAGTATTTGTAGCACCTAGAATGATGTCGGGGTAGGTGATCCCGCGTTAATGAAAATTTCATACTTTAGGGACGAAAATTGCAGAGAGAGAGAGAGAGAGCTTAATCGCCAAACTTACACTTGGCTTTAAAAAAATTATAAAAGTTAAAGAACGTAATTGAATCCTGCCCAAAATGTAAATGTGTCGAAATATTTGAAATGATTATCAGATGAATAAATTGATTTGATAAGAGTCAGTGTCAAATTTTATAATTAAGCAGTTGTTAATAATCGTTTAGTTTCTTCGTTTAATAAAACGTTTTCGTTCAATTTTACATTATGTGACAAAATTTTCGACACGAAATGAAAACTTTTGTGGAAATGACTCATGTTCTTTAGCAAATAGGTACCTACGCAATAAAAGGTCATTACTCTCCAAATTTCATGTGGTGTTTGGTTTTTCTTTTTTCTCTGGTAGAATTACGTGGCACTGCAGGGCACTCGGGTACCGGTTCTAAACTAGGTACTCGGCTCATCTCCGGTACCCATTTCCTATTCCAAAAACCAGTACCTAAATAGAGGCCTGGAGGAGTGGCGAAAAACTGTAAAACATTTAAAAATTTCATGCATTCGCCTCGTATAATAACTGTAATTTTTTGGAATCTCTTGTAGTAATTAAGACGAAAATAAGTTAAAATTTAATTTTCTGACGGCAGAGAATTAAAACTGTTGAAGTTATACGAGGGTGGATTGATAAGTTTCCGGCCTGACCAAGAAAAACAAGGTTTTTAAAAATTTTTTTTTTTTATTTCTCAACATAATCTCCTCCAAGGCTGATACATTTCTCATAGCGGTGTTCCAGTCTATTAATGCCATCTCTATAGACTGATTCGTCAAGCTCCTCAAAATAACCATTTACAGCTTCGATTACTTCTTCATTGTCCGCAAATCTCTTACCGCCAAGCCATTTTTTGAGATTAGGGAACAGAAAATAGTCACTCGGGGCTAGGTCTGGAGAGTAAGGAGGGTGCGGCATCAATTCAAACTTTAGATCGTTGATTTTAGCCGTCGCAACGATTGACGTGTGCGCTGGTGCGTTATCGTGATGAAACAAGATTTTTTTCTTCGCCAGATGAGGTCGTTTAATTTTCACCTCGTGGCTCAAACGTTGCAATAAGTCTGCGTAGTATTGACCAGTGATAGTATTACCCTTTGCAAGGTAATCAATGTATATAATACCTCTTGCATCCCAAAAAACAGTAGCCATAACCTTGTTCGCCGAAAAAATTGTTTTTGCCTTCTTTGGAGTTGGTTCCCCTGGTCCAATCCACTGTTTAGACTGTTCTTTGGTTTCAGGAGTGTAGTGGTGGACCCACGTTTCGTCAACGGTTACGAATCGACGCAAAAATTCGCTTGGATTACGCTTATACAATGACAAATTTGCGGTAGAAATGTTTTTTCGAATCAATTTTTGGTCGACTGTTAGCAAACGCGGCACCCATCTTGCACAGAGCTTTTCCATATGCAAATGTTGGTGCAAAATATGTTGCACACGTTCATATGACATCTTACAGGTCTCAGCTATCTCACGCACTTTCAATCTGCGGTCTCCCAGCACTATTTGATGAATTTTTTCGATCATATCTGGAGTTGTGACCTCAACGGGGCGTCCTGAGCGAGGCCCATCAGAGGTGCTCACACGACCCTTTTTAAACTCGGAAACCCACTGCTTAACGGTTGAATATGACGGGGAGGATGTCCCCAGTGTTGAGTCCATCTCTTTTTTAATTTCCTTCGGCGTTAACCCCTTCAAATAAAAGTATTTGATGACAGCACGATTTTCCTGCTTTTCCATTTTTACGAAAACCACAGAGGCGTCTTGTTCAGCGTGCTGTCAAACCTACACTAGCAAGGAGATCGGGCTGAAACTATAGCTACAAGCTATCCAAGGATGGTACTATAGAATGTCACCTCAAGGTAGGCCTAGTGGCGTCATCTCTTGGTTAGGCCGGAAACTTATCAATCCACCCTCGTATTTTCTCAAAATGTTTGTAATAACGGAGCGAATGAAAACATTATATACAGACTTTATTTACAACTTTATTTACAAATGCATTATTAACTACGAAATAACGGTTTACAACTACAGGCACAACGAAGAGAAATGTGAATTAAATACTCAAGTTAACAATAAGAAGGACAAAACGTAACTCTAAATTATTTGACAAAATCAAAAATTGTTCTGGTGCCACTACCAATACCTGGTATGTAACAAAAGAATACGAGCCAGAAGCCAGTAAGAGGTAAAACCCTACAAGGTATGACTTTGCCTCAAACTATGAAAGACTACTTTGTACGAATTTGTAATTATAGAAATTTCCAATATAATAAAATAAAATGGGTTGAACAATGATAAGTAAATCAATCTCTAACGACTAAAAAAAATATTAAAATTAAACTAATACGTAGGTAATAACAAATATTACATAATATTAATAAAATTCAAACCGCAGGAAACAAAAAGAAACACTTTGAGAAATGCGTTTGCCATTTAAGCCAATATTGATCGCATTGTACATTTACACAGTGACAAATGCTGGTAATGTGATTGTAACCAGACAATGGTGATTTAATGTGTTCAAAGGCATTAGCCAGCCGCAGGATAACGATTTATCATCAACCGCTTACGGACTAAACGATTTCGATTTTTCTAATTTCCAACGCGAAAAGCCTGAGATGTAAATAGTTGACCGAAGTTTCTGCTTTTCTACGTTTTCGTATTTTGTACAGGCTTCGAATGGATTGTGGATTCAGCAAACATAAGAAATTCAAAATACGTCGTATTCTGAATAAATTAAATTTATCAAAAAAGGAAATAGGAACAGGGTGGAAACGTAAGCCGTTTCGAGATATATTCTCTTTATGTTACAGGAATGCTGGAAGTAATATTTTCTTTTTGTTCTTATGAAGCATTTTTCAAAATATAAACTACTGAAAGTTTTTTAGTTACGGGAAATTCAGGGATACTTTAACTTTTAAAAAATATATATGTATCGGTACATACTTATTTAATTTAATAATATTTTAGAAAATACCACAAATGGAGCGGTAAACGCCATCTGTAGTATGGATTTTCTAAAACGCGCTATTAAGACAGCAAGTAAAAGTTGGTCTGTGTTCTGTCGGAGCTGTCTGCGAAGCGCTGATGAGATCCAAAAAGATCGAAATCGCAATCCGCGTCTGGCAGTTTCGACAGAATACAGACCACTTCGAATTATTTTATTCGGTTATGGTAACGTGCCTATCACGTTGAGGTTAGCTACGCCGGGATTCGTTTCAGCAAGTAGATNTTTAAATACATTTTGCATTTAATATAGATCAATATGGCCCTTTACAGCATATAATTTTAATGAATATTTTCGAAGATAATACAGATTTAAAATGCAGGAACATAGCGGTTGGGGTGGTACCGGCCGGTTTGTATTGTCTAATGACAAAAAAGCTGTGAATGTTGTATATAACGACATTCTGTTATATATTTAATATTAGCATTGCACCCGTGCGAAGTTGGGGCGGGTCGCTAGTGTTAGATATGAATTACTATGTCGACAATATGACGGATTTCGTAAACCTAACTCGGAAAAATAGAACATTGCACCACTAAAGGAGAATAAGTATTACGTGTTGAAATCGAGTAAACAGTCAAAATCGATTCTATTGAAACTATATAAATGGCTTTGTTTGGATAAGAACAAAACGGTTTCCTTTCGTATTTGTTTTGACGCGGTATATTTCATTTGTGAGTAAGAGTGATGAATCGTAACAATTGGAAACAAAAGCTTTTATATCTCATTCTTTAACTGTTGCCCGCGACTTCGAATTCGATTATATCGCAAACCTCTATTTTACACTTTTTTTAGGAGTAGAACCTATTTTGAATGGTCATTTTATACCGTTGTATACATATAAGGAACCTTTATGCCTTGATCGATACATTAAACTGCGAAACCCTTTTAATCCCTCTAAGAGTTGGATTTTAAATAATCTTTTCTTTCTAATCGCCTACAATGTATATGAAACATCCCTGCAATATTTCATGTTTCTAATATACGTAATAAATAATTTTGCAGGCCTAGCGTTCCGCACCCATCACCGAATAGGGAAGAGATGCCAGTGGATCGACCAGTCTACTGCACCGCATAGTTGATCCAATTTGTAGTGTCTGCGCAACGCAACAAGTAAGTGCATGTATACTTTTAGTTTATATACCTATAGTTTTTACTATCGGGAGTATCTGGGACAATTCTTAGTAAAGATGTGATAAGCACCTACCATTCGACTGATCTTCTACAGAAACTGAAATTCGCCTTTTTTCTCTAAGCTCACTGCTTTACTGTAACCACTCGTCCGCGTCCTTGTTGCTAATCTCGCCGCTTCAGTGTGTACGTGGACTTATTAGTTTAGTTTTTATCGGTTTACTACAACTCCACCTATTTTTGAAGGTAGGAACCGTCACTGGCAAAAGGCCTTTCCCTGCTGTTAAAAGGTTATATGTAGGTATTAGAAACTTTGTTTTTAAGGCAGTGGTGACGTTTACTAGCGTAAATGTTCTTTCGAAGTTTTAAAATTTGGGTCGTTTCCCATCAAACTTTACAATCCTATGGAGATTTTTCAGTTCACAAAAGTAATTTCAAACGAAATCTTCAACAGATAAATTAATGTTGAAAATCTCCCCGGCATAACTCCAGTGGAGAACTGAAAATGCTCAGGATTTGCCTTGAAGTATACATCAACGNTTATGGTAACGTGCCTATCACGTTGAGGTTAGCTACGCCGGGATTCGTTTCAGCAAGTAGATATCCATATATTTAAATGGACCTTGTTGGAACATACGTAATCCTAAAATGTAGCATCATACTACAGATGGCGTTTACCGCTCCATTTGTGGTATTTTCTAAAACGCGCTATTAAGACAGCAAGTAAAAGTTGGTCAGTGTTCTGTCGGAGAGCTCTGCGATGCGCTGATGAGATCCAAAAGATCGAAATCGCGATCCGCGTCTGGCAGTTTCGACAGAATACATTTTTTATACATTATCAGTCTCATAATGGTTACAATTAAGTTGGAAGGTTTAATTATTCTCGTGAAATAAGGATCAATAAGTAACACTAATTGTAAGTATGTAGTTACCTACTTTATGAGAGTCAATAAAAAGTTACCGTTTCACACACATTGCCATGTTGCAGTCCATCCTGATTTTTTTTCGCATATCTCGATTATACAATCTGGCTGCGGCCCTATTATTTTCAACTGTTTCATTCGAACGTTCAATTACAATGCAACTGCTTCGTGTTTTTGGAAAGCTTTCATACACTTCTGTCAAACTCGTGGTTGCATGTGGAACTTTTGAATCGTTTTGTACAATGAAAATTCAGGCTCCGTTTTCGCGGCGAACCACAGAATATGAAATTATGTAAAGTGCCTTCCGAAAATCCTTAGTTTTATTTATATGCACATACATACGTATGTAAGTATGCATGTCTGCGACGACGGACGCGACGATTCGAGGATGAGAGCTTTCTGCAGTAGTCGCGTCTCCCATACATCCGTAAAAATCGCTGCTTCGCATGAAAGCCAATTTGAACAGTATCTTATCACTGTTATCACTGCAGTTTATTGCATAAATCTGAGCAAAAGGATGTTTTTGTGAAACAATGTCGTAAATTTTACAGAATTTGTATAAAGTAAGTAAAAGCGTAACTTAGAAAATACCAAAAAGCTTCTAATAATGTCACCTACATAGTGTGCAATCGGAGACCATCCGAAACGGCATCATCGAGTTTTTATTTTAGAATCATGATCAGTCACCTTCCGTCTCTCTCCTTGCTAGATACTAATACTGCTATATCATCTGCAAATCTAAGCATACTAATCTTTTTCCCCTGTATATCTATCCCTAAAAGTTCTACCGTCTTTAATGATGTTGATCGCGTCTTTTTAATGTATAGATAAAAAAGTAGCGGTGACAGTGTGCATCCTTGCCTAACTCCCTTCCTAATATATGCTTCTCTACGTTGCAACCCCAACTGCCTGTTACTCTTTGTACAAACTAAGTATCACTCTTCTATCTTTCTATGTATCAGCTGCTTCAATAGAATATTTCTTACACACTATCCAATAATTTAAAATATACTTACTCAGTACTAAAAAAAAATATGGTAAAGGGGTGGAAGAATTTGAGGATTTGGTAAATATTACAATGACGGGAATGCCCTTGTGAGATAAATATGTAATGCACAATTGTATTCTATCATTATACTCCTAAACTATAACTTTGTATAACTAACTTAAATTTTCTTGAAATATCTGAATAATTATCTCTAAAACCTGATAATAATCGTCACATTACAATGACGAAATTGTTTACTTATTATTAACACAATGTTATAGAAGGTAGAAGCAGTTTCAATAAATAATTTTATTATTAGACCTTTCCTTCTCGTCGTCGCCATCGCTGCGAAAATTTGAATTCCATTTGCTTCTGGATTACGAAGCATTTCTCATGAGAGTTACTATTCCAAGTTATTTACGTGATACGGTTATCTACACGTCGATTTTAATGGCAAAAATCACGCAATCAACGGTGGGGATGTAAATCTCAAATTTATTGTTTATAGCGTCGTCTGTAAAATCTGATAGAGAACAAACCCGTGAACAAGTTAAGGACACGTCCTAAATTAGTGCTTACGAATAAATTTCGATGCCTAACTGCATCACATCCAGAATTATATTCAAATTGCTCTATGAAAATTATCAAGTATGTTCTTCGGTACATTAGGTACTTATAATAAAAAAAATAAAAATTAAAAATTGCTCCCTACATGTAGTACATTTCTAAAACTTTAAATAATATGGCCTGCTCGCACGAAACCAGGTTTTGTTTTGGCCTTAACACAGTGTGTTGGACAAAAACTTCTGGAGTAAATAGAAAGCATCAGCACAAATGAAACAGTCGATACTGCAGTTAAGGGTTATTTGCATTTGAATACATAATAGGAAATCAATATGGAGGGTAACTGGAGCTTTCGATACATTTCCAACCAATTCCTGTGGAACGTAGTAATTAGCATAAAATATTATGGATGTGCAAGCTATTAGTGGCTATAGAAATCTGTCTAAGTGCAGTGTTCATGCTTACAGGTGATAAGGTTGATCAATGATTTACCTGTTTCAGCGAAATGCAAGTGATAGTTGTATGAGATTTTAGATTGACAATTATAAAAGTCTGATAAGTAAGTGTTCTAACTATTGAACTACATTCCGATGTAGAGTGAACCAATAGAGGATTTTATCTCTTTTCCTTGTATTTAATCAAAACGAATTATTCTATGAAATGGAAATAATAGGACAACATCCAGCTAAAAATAAAGAATAAGTACAGTTCTTGGTGTGATATTTGCGTCAAAACTTGCTAGTGTTTTACTACTAGTTCTAATGATTAAATAAACGACTGCAGATTAGCCCTGAGGATATTCTACGAAAACCGAAACGTTCGTATCATACCGAGGTCAGGGTCCATGTATTGTAGAATATTCATCATTATCATAAGGTCGTCAGTCCTAACACTGGTTAGACACGCTCCTCCACTCTTTCCTATTATCCTCTGATAATTTTCGCATTTCCCTAAAACTAGAACATTCCACATCCTTAACTATCTGCGAACACTAATTCAACATTAGCTGCTTAAAAAGGACAATTCCTTCGAATCCTGATTCTACATTTAGGCACTAACGGTATTCTAAACTTCATATGCTTCTTCTGTTTTCAATAAATAATCATACTAGCAATTGGGGTAATATATATGAAAGTACTTACTTACTATATTTGGTCATTTATAAGATGCTGGGCAAAATTGTATTTTATTACTCCTTTTTGGTTTTAGTTTTAACTAAGAAATGATAAACTAATGATTGTCAAGCTTGCGTAGCAATTATATTATTAACGACAGACTTGCTTCAGTTCTGCAGAGAATAAATGAAAACTTTGATTAATTAGAAAAATAGAGCATGATTTAATAATTCAAAAGCAACCAATGCAGCATGTGATTTCAATCTTCGGTAGTCAAAGTAAACTATTGATTTCCATAAATAATTATACCCCTTCGATGATTCTAAAAATAATCGCGCAGAGTCATTTTTAGTAACGTTATAGTCAAAGAAGTTATTATCATACATATTACACACTAGGACTGCAACTACATGTAAAAATTGGAAAAGAAGTCGCCGATTTTTGATACCAATAGGAAGCCTCGATAAGTTAAGATGGAAAACGTGGTAAAGAAACAACGAATATCGAAGGTTTGAGTCGCTTTTAACAAAAATAAATCACTTCCCTGGAGTACGGCTCTGTACGGGTGGACATAGACTGTGACCGAGGCGTAAAGGAATAAGTTAGAAGCGTTTGCGATCGGGTGTTATAGGCGGATGATTAAAATGCCGTGGATAGGAAGTTAGAAGTGACGAAATATTGGAAAAAGTAGGAGAACAGATAATATTTATGGAAGCTACTAAGAAGACCGGGAACTAGGATGGTAGGACACCTTCTGAGACATGAACACGTAGCTTAGAGGCATATAAGCAGAAATAGAAGTAAGTGTGTACTGTCCTTGTTTTCAAGAAAAGTGAAGATTGGCATAGGATAGAAGTAGAAATGGGTGTTTTAGAATCGATGATTCTGTGATTTGAGTGTGAAGCAGGTAATTATGTGAAAAAACACTGTGTTAAATATCTGGGTAAAAAAAGGAATTTTGTGGATCAGTGAATTGTGACAAGTGACCATGTAACTAATACATGTACACTTTCTTGTTTTTTTGTTTGAATAAATTACTAACCAGAAACTACCCTATAAAGTTACTTCAGCAAAAGAAAAACAAGAACATAAATATAAGGAACCTGTAAAAATTGGGTCGAATTAGCCACATGTTTTATATCTCCGCTAATCATTGACTAAATTTCATGGCAATCAGCACCGTTAAATATTAGCAACCTTCCCTTATCTCGCATTTACTGTTTCCAAAACATTCGTTGTTTTTACTTCATCTGCTTTGAGGTAGATTACATTCAAAACATGGCCCGCCATGACATTTCTAACCGGTAAGGTGGCGAAAACAAACGATACTTCCGTTTTAATTCTCGAATACTAATTCCTTTCCGGGCTTAGCTTGTTTTTGTTCCATTGAAACAAGTTCAACTCAACTGCTTCAGATTCCAACAAATCCTCGTACAATTATCCTGTAGATTTTTGTCATTGATATATGACCAAACGTTTCGTAATTTTATGAAACAAATAAATCGTTTCTAAAACATCCGTTACAGAAAATCCCATCCGCTAAAAAGGAAAATAAACGTATTGGAGTGACTTATTTATGAATCTAGTAAATTGATTTTTATAGGCAACAATATATTGTAATAATACATTTGCCAAAATTTGGGAAATTATATTTCCTAAGGATTACTCATATTCTTCAAGTAGTTCTTCTCCCTTCTATTTGTTTGTTCCTGATTTTGTCTAAAACAAATTGTGTGGTGTTGTGGGACGCCCAGTAGGAAGGTAAAAGTTTCTTATGTTAAAGTTTAGCAGAGTTTTATAAAATAATATGTAAGATATTGCAAAGATTTGAATTAAAAACCAAAGAGAAAAGTATCCTTTTGATAGGCACTAGATTTTCTGGTTTCTGCGTTTTTAATCTGACGATTCTTCATCATCATGAGATCGTCAGTCTTAAGACTGGTTGGACACGCACCTCCACTCTTTCCTATCCTGAGCTAACCTTTGCATTTCCGTAGCACTAGAACAACCTTAACTATTTGCGAACAGTAATATTATCTAGGTCTACCTCTACTCCTCTTAACTCCTGTTTCTGCCTCTAATATGTCTTCGACTAGATCTTCATGCCTGACAAGGTATCCTGCAAATCTATCACACCTGTTGTTTATTGACTTCCATGTGTCCTCTATTCTCCTATTCTTTCTAATACCTCTTCATTTCTAACGTTCTCTATCCATGGTAACCTCATTATTCGCCTGTAGCACCACATTTTCAACGCTTCTAACCTTTTCTTTTCCGCTGCGCCCAACGTCTATGTTTCTCACCCGTTAATTATAATAATTAATCATTCGCGAGCATAGAAGTGACTTCTTTTTGTTGAAGGCGACTCGACCCTGCGCTATCCTCTGTTTTATATCCCTATTACTCCTTCCGTCCTGACTTTTTTGACTTCGTAGATACCTAAAATCACTCACTTCTTCTAATTTTTCATCTCCTATCTTTATATTCGCCCTTTCTCTACTTTTTCTTCCCTTGCATACCAGTATTTTTGTTTTACTTTTATTTATTTTCATACAATACTGTTTTGCCAATACCGCTTTCATTTTATGCAAAGCTATCTCTAACTGTTCCTTGCTCCTTTATATCTAGGTGTCCTTACAGTTGCACTATCTATTAACAGTTACATTTAAAAAGTCATATATAACGTTTTCATTTCAACCAGTAGCTTGTACCTAAAATAATAATAACAATAAAAAAAATGGGGAAAATACCGTTGGTTACATTCGATCGTGTCAGGCTGCATTGCGGATTGTTCGTGTGGATTGCGTGCCGATTAAATGTTAGATTAGGTTTCAGAAAATCGTGTGTTCATTTTACCGGTCGGTCAGCCTGAAAAATTGCTAATGAGTATCACAAAGACGCCATTTTCCCGTTAAACTGTCTTTATTTGTCTTTAACTTCCTTGATGATAGCATTAAGTTAAATAACCGCCGCATCGTAATGATCGAATAACACGTTTAAAACTTATCATGAAACTTCTTTGAGATTTCGAGAGAATGGCACAAAAATTTTTGCAGTGATATTAATGAACTCCGGTCGAATTTTCATTCATGGTGGAACGACAATTTTTACACTTAT
>NW_020439603.1:76834-87020 GCF_000699045.2 Agrilus planipennis
ACAGTCTCTGTATGAGAGACTCGAACGATAAAATTGTTAATTCAGAGATTCGAGTCTCTCACAGAGAGACTGAATGAATAAATCTGAAAAATTGAGAGACTCGAATCTCTCGTAGAAAGACTGGGATCTCTGAAATATGTTGAACTTAGAAAATTTTAACCATGTCTATCGAGACACCACTTATTGAGAGATTTGAGTCTCTCGTTCAGAGACTGGATACGAAATGAGGATCTCTCTCTGTCTGTCGTTCAGAGACCTTAAACAGTTTTTTTGACAGTCTCTCTCGACGACACCAGAGAGACTCTTTGAAAGACGGAAACTCAAGTCTCGCTTTCAGAGACTCTGAGAGACTAAACACTTTTATCTCGGGCACTATGTAACAGAAAATTTTAGCATTTAAGGCAATTATTATGTCAGTAAATAGAAAAATTTGTGCTTAGAAGTATTATATAAAAAAAAACGCAAATATCAGTTTAAAAGAGCAAGACCAAGACTGTATCATCAAGACCAGAACCAAGGCTAGAAGTATATGAACAAGATCAAGAACAACATCTGGGACTGAAACTGTCTTGGTCTGACTTTGCTATCAAAAAACTACTTGATTCACGTTTAATATCTTTATTGACAATTCTCATCAATCACCCTGTATGGCTTACAAGTTTTGGGGGATTTATCAGGATGAAAAAGATCTTTTCTTCTGAGGGTTATTTATGATCGTTTTCAGAAAACTGCAAAAATCGCATACATATGAACACTTATGTGCAAATTTCTTTTGTTAGGTAGTGGCAAGACGGTGTTTTATACTTTCAATTCGACCTTTTTCCGACAAGATAAATGAACACGTACTGTAACGTAAGCTGATCATTATTGTTCGAGAGTTTGGCTATCGATTGGTAATACAATAAGTAGAAAGAGGCATAATGAACACATGCTGAATTCCAACAAGCTAGGACGATAACTGTAATAAACGTTTCAATCAAAGTTTGTTTTTAGAAAGTTTGAATTGCATATTTCGTTATCTAAATACAAGAGGCAATACAAATTAGTGTAAGATATGGGAAAAATTTTCAATGAAAAATTCATGATCATAAAGAGACCGAGAGATCGTAAAAAGATACTACGAAAGGCGACTTTAAATATATGTGCTAACATTAAGACCAAACACGCCAAATTAGTATTGTTGTACTTAAAAAGGGTTTTAGGTAGTACCTTCACAATTTTATCTAGTAGCAGAAAAAGCATCAAAACCTTCTTGTGTTTACCTTAATGATAATTGTTTGCTTTTCTCGAGCTTGAACAAGCCAATGGTCAAATACAAATAGTTTTACTTTAGTCTGGCAGTTAAACTTATGACCTTGTCGAATCCTTTAAGCTTTTTACTAGTAAAACATGCTAAAGGTTAAATGAGCGTAAGCAGTAGAAAGTTGTCCGTTGGCACTGGTTAGGTCATTCGATTATTTGCAGGATCCCAAATATTTTATGGCTTGGAGCTAAAAGAGTCAAAAGTCAAAAATAGTCAAAAATTGTTGGCCCACAATAGACTTTGAACCTTTAACATGACTTATTGGTGAGAATGAATTCTGCCATCAGGTACAGATTAGCTATTGATTGAATTTCACATTGGTCGTATTAGCAAAATATTGACATTGGCCCTTTGATGCAACATACTATTTGTTACAAAAAGTTGTATCGGAGAGTGAACCTTTATCTTTCATTTTAATAAAAATGCGTCTAAACCAAAATTTACTTGCCTTTAAAAAACAAAGATTGAAACAATTTTCAAAATTTCACTTATAATATTCTAAGTAAGTACTAAGGCAAGTCCAAGTTTCTAGCTCACTGTAGCTAGACAAAATTGATTTTTTTGTCGAAATAATTCCTTCCTACAATAAGACGAAATGAAGGTAAACAAGTTGAAGTAAACAAGTCGATAAAGAATCCTGACCTGAACAATATATATACGTATGTTGACTTTCTTATTGTTACCCTGATCAGGTAAAAAAGATAATAACTGACACCTGTCAAACGGAACGACTAGGAAATGAATTTCATTCGTTAGAAACCTCTTCCAGAAGACTTTTATTGACATTAACCAATCGGGAATCAGGGTTGTAGAAGTTTTTTGTTCAAATTAAAAATCCAGATATTTTTTTTTATTTGGAAATTGTTAGGTTGATTGTATGTATAAATAAGAAATTCAAAAACTAATTTAATTTCCACCCTCGTATACTTTATAAATTCAATATGGTAATGACATAAAAAAAGAATCGGGATAGGTCCCAGGTCCCAATGTGCTAAACGTCTTCTTCTTATGTTTTTTTGGTATGTAGGTGTAAACGAATTTGTTGAGAGATTTCACTCACTTCCGGTTCACCGAGCATTAGATGACGTGTGAATTAATCATCCGTTTCATCAGATTTTTAAAGTGCTTCTTGAATACTTTTCAGAATCATGAAAATTTATAGTCTTAACTTGTCTTGCTTGTCAGTCACCGTTATGGTTGATAAGTATAAAATTTCTTCATTGAATTTAGCTGTACAAAACTTCACAAAGTAGATTTCCGTAACTTCCTGACTATGAAATACTTTTGGTTTATTTTAGATCAAATGAAAGTTAGAAAAGCTTTTTTATAATAGCTTAAATTTACAACGAACTAGTGTTATAATTTTTACCATTTTAAATTTTCTTTTTGCTTATTATGTTAGTAGGTAATAATTATCATAAAAGTACTAAATAAATCTGAATTACTACAGATTTAACAATTATTTATAGGTATTTGTACAACATATTTGCTAATATTTAGTCATTAAGAAAGGAGTCAGACAGGGATGCACAATGTCACCGCTACTTTTTAATCTTTGCATCGAAGATACGATCAAGATCATTAAAGACGGTACAACTTTAGGGGTAGACATAGAGAGTCAAAAGATTAGTATGCTTAGATTTGCAGATGATATAGCAGTATTAGCATCTAGCAGGAGTTAGAGATAGCGTTAAATAAAATGGAAGTGGTATTGACAAAACAGTACTGTATGAAAATAAATAAAAGTAAAACAAAAATACTGGTATGCAAGGGAAGAAAAAATAGGGAACGAGCGAATATAAAGATAGGGGAAGAAAAATTAGAAGAAGTGGCCGATTTTAGGTATATAGGAAGTCAGATAAGTCAGGCCGGAAGGAGTAGTAGGGATATAAAGCAGAGGATAGCGCAGGGTCGACTCGCCTTCAATAAAAAGAAGTCACTCCTAGGCTCGCAAACGGTTAATTTAGAAATTCGAGAAAGATTGTTAATGATGCAAGTTTAAAGCACGACCCTGTACGGGTGCGAAATATGGACGGTAGGCACGGCGGAAATGAAAAAGTTAGAAGGCGAATGATGAGGATACCGTGGATAGGAAAGGTTACAAGGTTAGAGGGCTCTATGAAAGTCAATGAGAAATAGGCGAGATAGGTTAGTAGGACACCTCAGGCATGAAAGTCTAGTCTAAGACATAGAGGCAGAAACTGGAGTTAGGAGGGGTAGAGGTAGACCTAGATTAGATTACTGTTCACAAATAGTTAAAGATGTGGGTTGTTCTAGTTTTAGAAAAATGCAGAGATTAGCTCAGGATAGGAAAGAATGGAGATGCGTTTCCAACCAACTTAGGACTGACGACCTTATGATGATGATTAGCTATGTCTAGTATTTATAAAATATTGAAATCTTATGAACCTTAAAGTTTTATCCATTTTACTTGTTATAACTACATACTCTAACCTTAATTGTAACAGTTTTCGCTTCTTAATGCTAACAAACCAGTTGATTTTCTACGCGAATATCCAAGCACGAATGCAAGTAAATACGTAATCCCTTTCTATGTAAATGTCTAGTTGTCCTTTAGCTGTTTAACTTGCTCTCGGTAGATATATCTACTGTTGTTTGTCAGCTAGTAGTGTCCTGAATCATTTTCCGGAAATTCGTAATTACGTTTAAAGTTTTAGCGGTGACGCCGGAATTCTCGTTTAGACGTTCGCCGTTAGAGCTATTAAAATACGAACTCTACACTGCAATTAAGTTATACAGCTGGTTACTTTCCATTTACTCAAATTTATTGGATTTATCGTATGCATCACAGTTACTAACGTAAGTGTAAAAAATTGCGTTTTCTTTTATTATTTTTCGAGTTTAATAATATGATATGCCAATAATCAATGCTAAATTACTGAGTCTGTTTAAGCAACAACTGAAACAGTAATAATTTATAAGAAAATTAGGTACACGAGTTGTTTCTTTAAGATAACATGTTTCCCATCAAACTTTACAATCCTATGGAGATTTTTCAGTTCACAAAAGTAATTTCAAACGAAATCTTCAACAGATAAATTAATGTTGAAAATCTCCCCGGCATAACTCCAGTGGAGAACTGAAAATGCTCAGGATTTGCCTTGAAGAATACATCAACCTTTGAATAAAATATCTCCATTCCCGTTATATCCCTTTAGGTACCTACGTATCTAGAAACGTTGTGTTCATCCTACAGGTCTGAATTAAATTTTGTCTATTTATGTTTTGTAGACAGTTTACGACTAGTCCGGAAGCGCGACTACTATATCTCGGTTCCCGTTTTTGTTTCATTGCGGCAAAACGTGTAACGCGACGGTGAGAAAGAGATTTTACATTTTATAACTGGCTCCAAATATCATCAACCACCAAACAACCACCCTATTATGAATGAATGAATGAATGTAAAAGGCAGATAAATATCAAGTTTGCTATATTATCAAGTAAACTATATTTATCCACATAATTTTATTGAAATGGTTCTCAAAAAATAGTAATATTGCTGAATAGGAGCCTGATCAAAATTTCTATTATGGTTGATGTTTTTGTTTAAACTTTTTTGGGATACCTACCCTCAATGTTCTATTTTGTCTAAAATATTCCTAAAAATTAGGTTCTTGTACCAACTGCGACTAAAATTGTGTGGACAAATCAGGGTTCATGGAAGTTTTTCATGCGCTCTGTAGGAAAACTAAAGAAATGGCATCAAATAGTAAAGGTTTTGAGAAAAGAAGAAGAATAGTTTCTTTATTACGTACAAGTAGCATACATATGTACCTATAATACACAAATTATAGCAAAGCTAAACTACCTACTTGTGGTTACTAACTTCTTTTTTTTACTTTTTGAATGGTAGTATGGTGAAATACATTCGATCCATTTGAAAATCGTTCAAGTTTATTAAACTAATTTGTTAATACCATAACGCTTGGCACCGCAAATCACTACATAGTATAAAGTTGCTTTCCGCTGTCTGTCCCTATGTATGCTTAAATATTTAAAACTACGCAAAGGATTTTGATGCGGTTTTTTTTTAATAGATAGAGTAATTCAAGAGAAAGGTTTATATGTATAATACATGCATAATATAGTAGAGAAACACTNTATCCTGAGCTAAACTTCGCATTTCCCTAAAATTAGAACATTCCACATCCTTAACTATCTGCGAACACTAATTCAACATTAGCTGCTTAAAAAGGACAATTCCTTCGAATCCTGATTCTACATTTAGGCACTAACGGTATCCTAAACGTCATATGCTTCTTCTGTTTTCAATAAATAATCATACTAGCAATTGGGGTAATATATATGAAAGTACTTACTTACTATATTTGGTCATTTATAAGATGCTGGGCAAAATTGTATTTTATTACTCCTTTTTGGTTTTAGTTTTAACTAAGAAATGATAAACTAATGATTGTCAAGCTTGCGTAGCAATTATATTATTAACGACAGACTTGCTTCAGTTCTGCAGAGAATAAATGAAAACTTTGATTAATTAGAAAAATAGAGCATGATTTAATAATTCAAAAGCAACCAATGCAGCATGTGATTTCAATCTTCGGTAGTCAAAGTAAACTATTGATTTCCATAAATAATTATACCCCTTCGATGATTCTAAAAATAATCGCGCAGAGTCATTTTTAGTAACGTTATAGTCAAAGAAGTTATTATCATACATATTACACACTAGGACTGCAACTACATGTAAAAATTGGAAAAGAAGTCGCCGATTTTTGATACCAATAGGAAGCCTCGATAAGTTAAGATGGAAAACGTGGTAAAGAAACAACGAATATCGAAGGTTTGAGTCGCTTTTAACAAAAATAAATCACTTCCCTGGAGTACGGCTCTGTACGGGTGGACATAGACTGTGACCGAGGCGTAAAGGAATAAGTTAGAAGCGTTTGCGATCGGGTGTTATAGGCGGATGATTAAAATGCCGTGGATAGGAAGTTAGAAGTGACGAAATATTGGAAAAAGTAGGAGAACAGATAATATTTATGGAAGCTACTAAGAAGACCGGGAACTAGGATGGTAGGACACCTTCTGAGACATGAACACGTAGCTTAGAGGCATATAAGCAGAAATAGAAGTAAGTGTGTACTGTCCTTGTTTTCAAGAAAAGTGAAGATTGGCATAGGATAGAAGTAGAAATGGGTGTTTTAGAATCGATGATTCTGTGATTTGAGTGTGAAGCAGGTAATTATGTGAAAAAACACTGTGTTAAATATCTGGGTAAAAAAAGGAATTTTGTGGATCAGTGAATTGTGACAAGTGACCATGTAACTAATACATGTACACTTTCTTGTTTTTTTGTTTGAATAAATTACTAACCAGAAACTACCCTATAAAGTTACTTCAGCAAAAGAAAAACAAGAACATAAATATAAGGAACCTGTAAAAATTGGGTCGAATTAGCCACATGTTTTATATCTCCGCTAATCATTGACTAAATTTCATGGCAATCAGCACCGTTAAATATTAGCAACCTTCCCTTATCTCGCATTTACTGTTTCCAAAACATTCGTTGTTTTTACTTCATCTGCTTTGAGGTAGATTACATTCAAAACATGGCCCGCCATGACATTTCTAACCGGTAAGGTGGCGAAAACAAACGATACTTCCGTTTTAATTCTCGAATACTAATTCCTTTCCGGGCTTAGCTTGTTTTTGTTCCATTGAAACAAGTTCAACTCAACTGCTTCAGATTCCAACAAATCCTCGTACAATTATCCTGTAGATTTTTGTCATTGATATATGACCAAACGTTTCGTAATTTTATGAAACAAATAAATCGTTTCTAAAACATCCGTTACAGAAAATCCCATCCGCTAAAAAGGAAAATAAACGTATTGGAGTGACTTATTTATGAATCTAGTAAATTGATTTTTATAGGCAACAATATATTGTAATAATACATTTGCCAAAATTTGGGAAATTATATTTCCTAAGGATTACTCATATTCTTCAAGTAGTTCTTCTCCCTTCTATTTGTTTGTTCCTGATTTTGTCTAAAACAAATTGTGTGGTGTTGTGGGACGCCCAGTAGGAAGGTAAAAGTTTCTTATGTTAAAGTTTAGCAGAGTTTTATAAAATAATATGTAAGATATTGCAAAGATTTGAATTAAAAACCAAAGAGAAAAGTATCCTTTTGATAGGCACTAGATTTTCTGGTTTCTGCGTTTTTAATCTGACGATTCTTCATCATCATGAGATCGTCAGTCTTAAGACTGGTTGGACACGCACCTCCACTCTTTCCTATCCTGAGCTAACCTTTGCATTTCCGTAGCACTAGAACAACCTTAACTATTTGCGAACAGTAATATTATCTAGGTCTACCTCTACTCCTCTTAACTCCTGTTTCTGCCTCTAATATGTCTTCGACTAGATCTTCATGCCTGACAAGGTATCCTGCAAATCTATCACACCTGTTGTTTATTGACTTCCATGTGTCCTCTATTCTCCTATTCTTTCTAATACCTCTTCATTTCTAACGTTCTCTATCCATGGTAACCTCATTATTCGCCTGTAGCACCACATTTTCAACGCTTCTAACCTTTTCTTTTCCGCTGCGCCCAACGTCTATGTTTCTCACCCGTTAATTATAATAATTAATCATTCGCGAGCATAGAAGTGACTTCTTTTTGTTGAAGGCGACTCGACCCTGCGCTATCCTCTGTTTTATATCCCTATTACTCCTTCCGTCCTGACTTTTTTGACTTCGTAGATACCTAAAATCACTCACTTCTTCTAATTTTTCATCTCCTATCTTTATATTCGCCCTTTCTCTACTTTTTCTTCCCTTGCATACCAGTATTTTTGTTTTACTTTTATTTATTTTCATACAATACTGTTTTGCCAATACCGCTTTCATTTTATGCAAAGCTATCTCTAACTGTTCCTTGCTCCTTTATATCTAGGTGTCCTTACAGTTGCACTATCTATTAACAGTTACATTTAAAAAGTCATATATAACGTTTTCATTTCAACCAGTAGCAGGTACCTAAAATAATAATAACAATAAAAAAAATGGGGAAAATACCGTTGGTTACATTCGATCGTGTCAGGCTGCATTGCGGATTGTTCGTGTGGATTGCGTGCCGATTAAATGTTAGATTAGGTTTCAGAAAATCGTGTGTTCATTTTACCGGTCGGTCAGCCTGAAAAATTGCTAATGAGTATCACAAAGACGCCATTTTCCCGTTAAACTGTCTTTATTTGTCTTTAACTTCCTTGATGATAGCATTAAGTTAAATAACCGCCGCATCGTAATGATCGAATAACACGTTTAAAACTTATCATGAAACTTCTTTGAGATTTCGAGAGAATGGCACAAAAATTTTTGCAGTGATATTAATGAACTCCGGTCGAATTTTCATTTATGGTGGAACGGCAATTTTTACACTAATGGATAGTTAAACTAATAACAGTAAACAAACAATCAATCTGTAAATAATATGTGAATATATATGACAAACAACCAGAAATTCTGAAAAACTGGTTGGATTCTAGTTGGAAGTCGATCTTCTAATACTTAATCATTTTAATCTTCAATTGCTACTGCGCTTATTCGATAAGTGTGCGCAAGATCCGTAAAATATCAGAAAATACTTATAACGTACATGTGCAGCATCATTAAATTCCTTATCGTCCCGGATTTCCTTACGAAGGATGTTTCTATCTGAACTAGATATCTTATTTTACTGTACGAGTCCTTTACTTCAACTTATCTTTTATCTATCGACTGCATAATGTAACATCGTCCAGGGGAATATGAGCCCGTACAAATTAAGGATTAATTGACGATAAAAAGGAGGAAGATTAAATACTTGAATTTTATGATTATTTTATTATCTATGTTTGATTAAAATGATGGGTCAATAAAGTATAAGAGAACCATTAAATGATTCTGTATTTTCTTAAATTTACTAGTTTTTTGTCCATCTTATTAACCCGTCAATGTTACAAATTTGTTAATAAAAAACGTTTTGTAACAATCACCATTCTATCATAAGAAATGCGTTAAACAAAGATTAGTGATGAGCAAAATCTAGTCTTGCAGTCTTAGTCTTAATCTAAAGTAATACCAATATGCAAGACCGAGTCCAAATACACAAGACTAAACGAACAATGATTACTTTCGGTGGATTTATGAGTTAAACCATTTGAAGCAACTTTAATATATTCTTTTCTTGAAATATCTAGGAAGTCACGTGAGTCAGGACGGAAGGAGTACCTAATAGGGATGTAATTAATTCGAAAAAGGTTGTTAAAGGTGTACGTTTGGAGCATTGGAGTATGTGGTATTACAGGCGAATGATGAGGATACCGTGGATAGAAATGGTTAGAAATGAAGACGTGGAGTAATGAAAGAATAGGATAACAGAGCACTCTATGGAAGTCAATAAGAAATAGGCGAGATAGGTTGATAGGTCACCTTCTCAGGCATGAGGGTCTGGTCAGAGATATATTAGAGGCAGAAACGGAAGTTACGGGGAGTAGGGGTAGACCTAGATTAGATTAGTGTTCACAAATAGTTACACTAGACAAAAATTTCAGTCTCTCTCCAGTTTCTCAGAGTCTTTCAGAGTCGTTCAACGTCTCTGAGCGCATCTCTCACAGTCTTTCACAGTCTCTCAGTTATTGCCTAGGTGTTTTTATGGATCTCTCACAGAGAGACTGAATGAATAAATCTGAAAATTTGAGAGACTCGAATCTCTCGTAGAAAGACTGGGATCTCTGAAATATGTTGAACTTAGAAAATTTTAACCATGTCTATGGAGACACCACTTATTGAGAGATTCGAGTCTCTCGTTCAGAGATTCGAGTCTCTCTTTCAGAGACTGGATACGAAATGAGGAT
>NW_020439603.1:92221-101154 GCF_000699045.2 Agrilus planipennis
ACCTCTACCCCTCCTAACTCCTGTTTCTGCCTCTAATATGTCTCTGACTAGACCTTCATGCCTGAGAAGGTGTCCTACCAACCTATCTCGCCTATTTTTTATTGACTTCCATAGAGTCCTCTGTTCTCCTATTCTTTCCAATACCTCTTCATTTCTAGCCTTTTCTACCCACGTTATCCTCATCATCCGCCTATAACACCACATTTCGAAGGCTTCTAACCTTTTCGTTTCCGCCCCGCCCACTGTTCATGTTTCGCACCCGTACAGCGTCGCCCTCCAAACATACACCTTTACCAGCCTTTTTCGAATTTCTAAATTAACCTTTTGCGAGCATAGAAGTGACTTCTTTTTATCCTCAATAAATAATAATAGAATAATCAGAAAAACTTTTAGAACCAATTTCGCTTAGACCAGCATTTTCACTCATTTTTTAGACACATATTTAACTAGGCAGAAATGTATTTATTATAAACCCAAGGTTTGATGTAAAACAACAACACCTGTATATGTTGTAGCTCACGTTTGCTTTCCTATCGAAAACAAAGGACCACTTTAACCGAAATGACTAATTTGCACGGTGCAAAATTACCACGTTTAATGTGTTTGCCCTTAATCGCTACATGTGTTTTACCCCAATTCTCCCGTGCAAGGGGCACTTGATATGTTGACAGCAGAAACCAAGTAAATAAATTGATTAGCACGAAAAAATAAAGTTCCAGCATATTAACAAGAAACATTTAACCGTTACACTTCAGTTTTAGTAAACCTTTAGTTTGATTTCATATATGTAATATGTTTTTAGCTTAAACATATGTATGCACATTAAGTTTTTCTGTTTCCTTACCTCAAATGGAACACTTATAATTCTTTTAACTAAAATTATTTGTTAAGTTTTTAAGTAATTAGGGCAAATATGGTAAAAAGGTACAGAACTGTTTTGTACTTACAAATAATAGGTACCGGTATAGAGTATTTAGAATTTTTCTGACGTTGCGTTATAAAACAGTAAAGACTTTGTGAACAAAAAAGTAACATTGGCCAAACATAACGAACGTTATCAACTAGAGTAAAGAAACATAGATCTATATAGAAAACATTATAAATTCATCATTTTTATTTTGATTTATTATATAAAGAACAGTCATCAGGATTAAAACACTTCCGCCCAAATGTGGATGTAATCCACTGATAGTTATATAAAACTTTAATACTTCAGCTTAAAGTATTCTCTTATAAAAAAATAATGGTAAACTAATGAAATACATGTATCGTATGTAACTGGAAGAAAAATTTGTTTCGATAAAATAAAAGCCTGAACGATACCTTCAAACTGCCAACAAGCAAAATAGCAATTTGGTAGGTCCAAAGGTTTGAAAACTGCAATGATTTATTAATTTCTTGAAAACAGGAATGTACACAGTTTGTACATACATGTAGTAGTTTGCTATCATTTACTATTCATAACAGACTGCTTATAAACTTGGTTATTTCGACGGATCACGCTACAGTAGATACACATTTGACCCAGTGACACATTTGCAAGTTATACATTAATGATACAAAATGGCTCTGATGTGTAGTTAATTCATTGTATTATGATAGAAATGTAAGGAGGGAAGGGTGAAATTAATTGTTGTATACGCGTACTCTCCATTCCATTTTATCTATGCTTTCCAACATATACTTTTGTTGTTTTTTTCGCTATTTTCAAACGAATTTTTCACCCCAAATCCACTTCTAGATAATCCTCTGAGCGAAATAATTATTCATAATTTTCTTTGATTTCGTAAAAACACATTTTCATCGAAACAAATGCCAGCATCAAATACGTAGTACCCTTGTACGACACCCTACCATACAAATTTAAATTTATTTAAACTGCTATAAAAAGCGAAATTTTTCACCGCTAACCTTGCACCCGTTTTGTTCAAAATGTATAAATTCATTTTTTTTTTCGATTTTTCTCCCTAATTATCGCGTTAAAGAAGTGCACACGATAAAGTTTTTTTTCCAAGAAGAAGTAAATATTTTTCCTCTAACGCATCTGGATTATGAATGATAGAACTACCTTGTGGTTAATATTTTCGGCATTTCTATTTATTTTAGTGTAAATATGTGTACATGTATGTGTGTAGTGTGTTTATGTAGTGATTCCCTACGTCATGCAATCGTTTAGTTACCCTTGTTATTTTGCTTAAAAGTTCTAAATAAATCTTTTTGGTTTATAAAAAATATTCACATGAAAATCAGTATTCAACTTTACGAATATTGAAATATTACAGCATAAAAAATCACTCGACAGTATCATCAGTAATGTTTAAAGACATATTAGAAGCAGAAGCAGGAGTCGAGAGGGGTAGAGGTAGTCGTAGATCAGATTACCTACTGCTGGCAAACAGCTATTAGAGATGTAAATTGTTCTAGTTTTAAAAAAATGAGGAGATCGACTTAAGATAAGAAGAAGTTGGAGCGCATGTCCAAGAAGTAGTCAGACTAAAGACTTCTGATGATGATGATGATACAAAATCCAATAGTAAATTATTCACCAGTAATCTTTGAAGGAAGAGGTCGAAACACATTTCACCAGTTACTTTAACTAATGCGATTGCTTTTCGGGCAGAAAAAATAATTATGATTGATGGTTGTGGCAAATTATCCTTACAGTTTAGACTAGGTGTCAAAAGCGAAGCAAGAAAAGTTAAAAACCAAATCGACACGATGACATCAAAGATAAACTCGTATAAATCATTACGAGAGAATTGAACCCCAACGAATAAGTGATTTATACTTTTTGTAGAAGCTATAGAAGGATATTTTATCACCTAGTGAAAAGAACGTAGACAAAATACTTTCTTGAAACGTGAAATTTTTTTCATAATAATTAATTATTGTTTAATATACTTTATATTGGTTATTGCTATTCTTATTTCTTTATTGAAATTAGTTACCTATATCTATACAAAATAAATGTTTTAATATTGTCTTAACAAATATAATACTAGTTACGTTTGAGGCAGGTTGGAAGTTGACTTCATAAATTGTTAAACAGTAATTTGAAGGCATGCATGAAAACTCTAAACTGTGTCTAATTGTCTTACACACAAATTCACACCTTTGCACGAAACTCTTTCTGTTAAATGTGTATTTACATCTAATGCAATAAGCACTAAAAGGCAGTGCATCATTGGTTGTAAATGAACTTCATAACGGCCTCAGTTTATAGCATCTTAAAAAACTTTGTAACGCAGAAGTTTGTGCAAAATGACATTAAAGTACTTCATCAAAAGAAATGGGTAGTTTTGAGGCAGATAAACGACACTAATCTATACCATATTTCTTTCATCTCCTACCTCATCGTAAATAAAGTTATCTATTTCCTCCAACGGTCTTCCATAAAGTTTCTTTGGAAAAGGTTCAAACTTGGCTGGCAATCTTGCCCCGTCCTCTACTGTAACTTTTCCTTTGGGCTGAAATCCGTATTCCTTCACCAATTGCACTGTCTTCTTTTCTAATCGTTCCAACGATTCCCTCGTAAACGGTTTAACTTCGGCCTTACTCTTGGGCTTGAGCGGCTTTAACGGATCCGATCTCTCTTTCCGTATAGTCAAGTCCGTGAACTTCGTGTCTACACCGGGAGGGTAGGAGACCGGTCTCCGCGCCTTTTTCTCGGACTCTTCGGCGGAGTCCAAAACTTTCGCATCGTGCAATGATCGACTACCGGTTAAAGGTGATTGACCTTTTCGCGCAGAAGACTGTGGTATAGGAGGAGGTGACGAAGATGAGAAGGAAGTGGAGGCGGCTGCAGCAGGGTATACCGGCGGCGAGGACGAAGAGCTACACGGGGGCGGTTGCGATTTCGGGGGTTTGTCGGATGACCCTGACATCTTCCGACTTATCAGTTGTTTTGTCGGATACGGCGAAAAGCCGATACTTCGTGCGCGTAATACGGCATCTCCAAAGGACGCCGATACACTGAGCGAGCCCGGCGGAAAACCGACGACGCCGCGTCTACAGGACACGGTGCGGCGTCGCCACAGCAGCGACCCGCTGTGTATATCAACAACCGCAGAAATCAATTCTTTATTAGCCTTTTGTTGTTTGTTGAAACTAACCACGGCTGCTGTAGATCGCCATTACTGCTTTGTTGGTATTCCGGAAATTATGCTGAAAATTCTTATTCCTTGCGAAAAAAAGACGTCATTGTTTAAAAACATGTGCATAGGTAGTTAGACACTCAACCAAGTTCGGAAAAGAGAAAAGGGTGATACGGTTGGTGAGCAACTTTGGATTGCTTTCGAAGGGGTCATAAGTACGACATCTACATACTTGCAATTTTATAGATTTGATAAGACCCTGTTGATCACCCATGAATAAACCCATGATAGTTCTAGAGTTATTAAGGTCACCTATCAAAAATCTAGACCACTTCTAGATTTGAAAACTTCAAGACTTGAAAATTTGAAGGCTGTTGTAGATAACTGGGTATAGATATGGAAGAGAAAAATTTGAAAACTACAAATTATCAGTTTTGGACATAGTTATTGGTGCGGCTAGTTGGTTACGTGAAATATGAGCGGCTGCCAAGTTCCATACAAGGTGTAATCTAATAACGTTCTTTGATATTGAATTTATATCTTCGCAGCCTTCTTTGAGGAATCGTGGTAATCATTGGGTGGTGGTTGGGGTAAAAAAGGTGAGATGGACGAAATATAGACAGAAGATACTGAAAGATTATCTGTGGAATATTACTGCCCCAGCATATGCCTATGTGATCCAAAGACATCATAAAAATAAATTACATAAGAACAAACAGGCCGAAATCGAACAGGAGTATTCCCGAATGCTAGGAAATGTCCTAAACGTCTAGGCCATCTGCTTTTTTTTTTGTTTAGATTTTCCTCGAGGAGGGGAAGAAGACACCCCGCGAAAAAGGGTAGTGTGAGATTCGCCAAAGCATCTAGTGACTAAAGTCCTTCCTCGAGTAGGGAGATCAACCCGAAGGTTATACATTCCACGGAAGGATTTGCGGAAAAAGTTTGGGAGCAAGAAGGTGATTGACTTTAGGAGAGGAATAATTTGAGGAGGAAAGGTGGAACGAAAATTGGTGGCCCACCTCGCGCTAAAGAAGCGAAACTACTAATGAGCGGGTGGGAGCAGCTCAACAAGGGGTAAATGAGTGCGGAACGAAGGATCCGCATGTAAGTGCATCGGAAGATTGGTAGGTGGTAGGAATGAGCACAGCCCCAGATGGGAATGACGTAGGAGCAGCTGCTCTTGATAATTGCGTTAAACGCATGGATTTTTGTTTGGTGGGAGATGAAGTTGTTTTGGAAGAAGGGCTTAAGGCAGGTGAAAACGCCTAATGCCTTAGAACTAGTGGCTAAGATGTGTTTCCGCCAAGTGAGTGACAGAATGTCTCCTTTTGATGAGGTGGTTGTTGGCGTTGGTAGGGAGTGACCTTCGGGTTCTACGAGAGAAGAATAATGTTCCCGACTTGACCTCGTTAATTGAGATTCGGTACATATTTAGGAACAGGGGCAGAAACTTGTTAGTATTTGCGGAGCGATGGAGAACGGTTTAGGCAGAGTTTATGTGGGCAAAGTCATCAGCGTAAAAATCTGTAAGAATCGAGGGATGCGACGGTTCTGCACAGAAGGGGTGATAGCTCGGAGCTTTGGAGAACACCGGCCGTGATGGGTTTTCTTGGAGATAAAGCAGAGCCAACGCGAACACGGTTCTGTCAGAGAGGAAGGATCGGATAACCCCTATTAGGAAATGTATGTGGGGTATTAAGGACGATAGGCTATCCGCTAAAACTTATGGGTGTTTAATTCCCACCATCCACTAATGGTGTTGGTCGTGCAGTCCCTTCGGACTACGCCGGAAGGTAGGGTGGAAGGCGCTCTTCAGCAAAATTCGAAAAAATGATTTCAAATTAATACTCCTTTCAGGAATCTCGAATGCTAAACAATGATCTAAGCCTCTAGGTCATACCCCCTTTTAAGATCTCTATGACGTAAATCCAGAAGCCTCAATCAAAAAATGGGTTAAATAAATTACAACTCCTTTAGGTAACACATGCGTGCATATTGTATTCGATTCTCAAGGTCTCGGAGTTTAATTTAACCGCAACCGTAAATTGTTGATGAAATTATAGTCTTAATCGTTAGTGGCTTCCCATTTACCTGTCAATGTCGCCTGTACTACTTACGATAATGAAAACATCTACACCTACCCTGAAAAAGTTCAATTGGAAAATGCCGTTGTTTTTTATTGGCCAAAACGTAACTAACAGTAGTACGTTTACTTTGGAAAGGATTTTATAGGTCATTACAGTCGAGAGAGTGTTTTTATTTGTTCTTTAAATCGTCCCCTTAAATTAACCAAATTGGACATTCCAGATGAAAGAAGAATTCAACTGAATGGGATATCGCTAAAACCCGATTTGGTCACAACATTCACAGTGACCCTCAGAGGTAATCAGACCTTATTCACAAAGTGCATCTGACGTGGTAAAATTTCGTGGAATAGATTCGATGTCTATCATTATGTCCTTTAGTGTAATACACTCACGAGACGCCACTGATTAAATATGTTATAGAGACTTACTTAGAAAGTATAACTCGGCCGTGATTTAAATTAATATTCTACATGTTTGTAGTACGCTATGTTTGAAATTTTTCTAATATGTCCTTATTATGTTGTTAGGAACAAGTTGAATAGCGACAAGGTTGTTGTGCCTCCAGGGATTACTAATGCAGNTGTAAATAATATGTGAATATATATGACAAACAACCAGAAATTCTGAAAAACTGGTTGGATTCTAGTTGGAAGTCGATCTTCTAATACTTAATCATTTTTATCTTCAATTGCTACCGCGCTTATTCGATAAGTGTGCGCAAGATCCGTAAAACATCAGAAAATACTTATATACCTACATGTGCAGCATCATTAAGTTCCTTATCGTCCCGGATTTCCTTACGAAGGATGTTTCTATCTGAACTAGATATCTTATTTTACTGTACGAGTCCTTTACTTCAACTTATCTATTATCTATCGACTGCATAATGTAACATCGTCCAGGGGAATATGAGCCCGTACAAATTAAGGATTAATTGACGATAAAAAGGAGGAAGATTAAATACTTGAATTTTATGATTATTTTATTATCTATGTTTGATTAAAATGATGGGTCAATAAAGTATAAGAGGACCATTAAATGATTCTGTATTTTCTTAAATTTACTAGTTTTTTGTCCATCTTATTAACCCGTCAATGTTACAAATTTGTTAATAAAAAACGTTTTGTAACAATCACCATTCTATCATAAGAAATGCGTTAAACAAAGATTAGTGATGAGCAAAATCTAGTCTTGCAGTCTTAGTCTTAATCTAAAGTAATACCAATATGCAAGACCGAGTCCAAATACACAAGACTAAACGAACAATGATTACTTTCGGTGGATTTATGAGTTAAACCATTTGAAGCAACTTTAATATATTCTTTTCTTGAAATATCTAGGAAGTCACGTGAGTCAGGACGGAAGGAGTACCTAATAGGGATGTAATTAATTCGAAAAAGGTTGTTAAAGGTGTACGTTTGGAGCATTGGAGTATGTGGTATTACAGGCGAATGATGAGGATACCGTGGATAGAAATGGTTAGAAATGAAGACGTGGAGTAATGAAAGAATAGGATAACAGAGCACTCTATGGAAGTCAATAAGAAATAGGCGAGATAGGTTGATAGGACACCTTCTCAGGTATGAAGGTCTAGTCAGAGGCATATTATAGGCAGAAACGGAAGTTAGGAGGGGTAAAGGTAGACCTAGATTGGATTACTGTTCACAAATAGTTTTAGGGAAATGCGAAAATTACGTCAGGATAGGAAAGGGCTATCTTTAACCTATTAGAGGCCCTGGGCACATAAGCCTACCGGGGCCCCTACAGCTTTGACAAAGAATTATTTGGCTTGTTATTTGTTTCTTTACATTCATATAAATGAATAGATAATTGTAATATGACTCGAAAAAGTAACTCTAATATCATTCTTAAGTTGGTACTTAAAATTGTGTTTTTTGAAAACGTACTCTTCTAGTTTTCAGATATGCAAAATCGTTAACCAGTTGTTCAAACTCTTTGTCTTTGAGCATATCCCATTCTATGGACTGATCAATCTTTCTTGAAGCATTGTTCGTCTTAACTTATTTTTTATTCTTTTCCGTTTAAAGAAGGAGCGTTCGCCACTACAGTTAGTTACCATCATGTTTAAAAAGATTCTCAATGCAATTTCTACATTTGGAAATGTCTCTCCAACTCGGTTTTTTATCAAAACTTCTGGAATACCATTAGTTTGCCAAATACAGACATTCTATTTCTAACTCTTTCTCGTTAACATCTTCATACCAGCAATTCTTTGCAACAGTGTCTCGGGATTTGGAGTTTTCAAGCGAAAACCAATGTCTACAATAACCAATGTCCTTGTACAAACTCAATCGCTGTTTTAGATGCACGCTTGGGATATCACTTATGGGAAGTAAGGTATTTCTACTTTAATATCTCTTCCCAACTCAGTTGGACTATCGGTGCAGAGTCATCAAAAAATGTCTGGCGCCAACTTCTAAGTCTTATTCTTTGAGACAAGTCCTTATAGTCAGATTCTGTATTTTGCTCTTTGGAGAGGGATTCGAAGTAATAAAATTTCAAAATATACAAATGTTTGAAGAATCACCTACATTTAGGTATGCTCGCGTTTATAGCATGCAAAAGCGATTATGCAAGTAAATATTCTAACAGCAATTATTGATTAATTGTCTTAAAATAATTATCGGCTTTTGGTTGGCGGATGGATCTGGCAGGAACTATATAGGGGGCCTCCGTTGATCGTGGGGCCCTGGGCACTTGCCCAGAGTGCCCAATGGAAAAGAAGGGCCTG
>NW_020439603.1:103139-115444 GCF_000699045.2 Agrilus planipennis
TATGGGACCTCCACAGGCCTTAAACCCGGTCAGCTGGATCATGACGTATTAAGGGAAGGAATCCCAGTTTATTTAGTTTAACGTGGTGATTTCTACTTAGTAGCATATCCACCACGGCCCCCAGGGGCGCGTGATTGAGATACGCTCTATCACTGCTACCAGGTCCTTCCTTAGCAGGCTTGGTACCCGAGCGGAACGCCTCTCACCCGTCGAGGTAACCCAATAGCAGATGATGTGCCACCTCTCCCCCAGTGTGCGGGGTCAACCATCGCCACTACGTGTCCAACCTCTTGTCAGCCGGGCAGACAGGAAAGATACCTGCCTGGGGCACCCGGACCTCCCGTAGCACCAGTCAACATCACTGGTTGGATGTTCGGAGCAACAAAACTACTCCTCCCAGTTGGATTACTTGTAACTCCGGCACTGATAGGCCAGCTCGGGTACGTGGAATCGCCAACTCCAAGCAGTTAGTTACACTCACAGCAACGCTTTCACGGCTCCTGCATTAACAACACAAGAATATGACTCAAAACATTCACCGGGAATACTAAGAACGAAAGGAAAGGAAAGCCGCATTGAACGAACAACTTCACGAATGTCGAAGAATCTCGCTGCCCTCACCTTACATTAGTAGTGTGAATAAATTTATGTGAATGAAATGAGGGGTATGTCACCATAATACGCTGTATTAATAATCGCTCTAATAATTTGCCCATAGATGGTAGTAGACAGATCGGTCTATATGAAAAAGGATCTGTTTTATCTTTATCTGGTGACTTTAACAGCAGGACAAGTTTATCTATTTTCCAGTACATGATAAACACTTCCTCTTTTAGGCATGCATTCATAAGTTTTAAAAGGTGTAGGGGACAGCATCGCCACAGCGCACGAATCATTTCAGGGCAAATTCCGTCTATACCACCCGCCTAACCGCAAGTCATAGATCTTACAGCCGAATCTAACTCATCCCATTGAAATTTCTGGTGGTCAGATGTTTCTATTCTATGGAGGGGGTGGTCATTATCAACTGGAAAAAGGGAGGTCAGGAGGGCGTTAGCCGTTTCATTGAATGATAGGGTGGTACATTATTAATCTTAATACTTTCCCATGTAATAGTATTTCGCCTTCCTCTACATATTTTATAAATCTTTCCTCATGGATCCTCGTTACCCTGTTTATGTACAAAGTCTCTTCATGCCTTTTCCTTTGCTTTAGTCATATATTTTTTGTATTCTTTTAAGGCCCTAGTGTATTCTCTTTTTACAACCTCTATATTATACCCACTCCGTTTCTTCAGGGCTAGATGTTCCCGTGAACGAATTGACGTTCGCCTTGCGCATGACGTCACCCGTTGTGTAGTAGCCGCCGAAATTACGAATAAATATACGTAGATACACGATAAAAACCTTTCCAAACATGTTAATTTAGTTATGAGGAATGCATAATGCTTTGAAAAAATATTTAATACTATTTCAAATGTATTTTTTGTTAGATAATAAAGAAAACTATAGTTATTATTATTCCACCCTGCATTGCTGAGGTGTATTAGCTTTGTTGATTTAAGAAATCTAGGAAAATAGTGAAAGAGGATATCGGCTGTTTTATTGCTGTTAATAATGTATATTCATTTACAAAAAAATTACACGGTTACAATAATTGAATAATAAGATACGTGGTAGGAACAGAAGTATATACTTACTGCTATACCTACTTTTAAAAATTAACACAATAATTCAGATGAACGGTGAACTACAACCTTTTTTAATAGAACATTATATTTTAAAATAAAAAAATCCGTAGAGGTTACCCTTGCACGGTACTTTTCATCAAAACCATTTTAAAACATTTTTAACACATCATAACATAGTTTAAAGCAATGTCGCTTCCCGCTGTCTGTCTGTTTTTGGTCCTCCGTCTAACTTTTATATTAGCTTACAACTGTAAAACTACGCAGCGGATTCTGATGCGTGTTTTTTAATAGATAGAGTAATTCAAGAGAAAGGTTTATATGTATAATACATGCATAATATGGTAGAGAAACACTGATAATTTTAGAGGTTTCTAATGTGATGTCATAAATAAACACATTTTTTTATCCTTCCTTAACCAATTAAGTACTTTTAAATACATTTTGCATTTAATATAGATCAATATGGCCCTTTACAGCATATAATTTTAATGAATATTTTCGAAGATAATACAGATTTAAAATGCAGGAACATAGCGGTTGGGGTGGTACCGGCCGGTTTGTATTGTCTAATGACAAAAAAGCTGTGAATGTTGTATATAACGACATTCTGTTATATATTTAATATTAGCATTGCACCCGTGCGAAGTTGGGGCGGGTCGCTAGTGTTAGATATGAATTACTATGTCGACAATATGACGGATTTCGTAAACCTAACTCGGAAAAATAGAACATTGCACCACTAAAGGAGAATAAGTATTACGTGTTGAAATCGAGTAAACAGTCAAAATCGATTCTATTGAAACTATATAAATGGCTTTGTTTGGATAAGAACAAAACGGTTTCCTTTCGTATTTGTTTTGACGCGGTATATTTCATTTGTGAGTAAGAGTGATGAATCGTAACAATTGGAAACAAAAGCTTTTATATCTCATTCTTTAACTGTTGCCCGCGACTTCGAATTCGATTATATCGCAAACCTCTATTTTACACTTTTTTTAGGAGTAGAACCTATTTTGAAAGCTCATTTTATACCGTTGTATACATATAAGGAACCTTTATGCCTTGATCGAAACATTAAACTCCGAAATCCTTTTAATCCCTCTAAGAGTTGGATTTTAAATAATCTTTTCTTGCTAATCGCCTACAATGTATATGAAACATCCCTGCAATATTTCATGTTTCTAATATACGTAATAAATAATTTTGCAGGCCTAGCGTTCCGCACCCATCACCGAATAGGGAAGAGATGCCAGTGGATCGACCAGTCTACTGCACCGCATAGTTGATCCAATTTGTAGTGTCTGCGCAACGCAACAAGTAAGTGCATGTATACTTTTAGTTTATATACCTATAGTTTTTACTATCGGGAGTATCTGGGACAATTCTTAGTAAAGATGTGATAAGCACCTACCATTCGACTGATCTTCTACAGAAACTGAAATTCGCCTTTTTTCTCTAAGCTCACTGCTTTACTGTAACCACTCGTCCGCGTCCTTGTTGCTAATCTCGCCGCTTCAGTGTGTACGTGGACTTATTAGTTTAGTTTTTATCGGTTTACTACAACTCCACCTATTTTTGAAGGTAGGAACCGTCACTGGCAAAAGGCCTTTCCCTGCTGTTAAAAGGTTATATGTAGGTATTAGAAACTTTGTTTTTAAGGCAGTGGTGACGTTTACTAGCGTAAATGTTCTTTCGAAGTTTTAAAATTTGGGTCGTTTCCCATCAAACTTTACAATCCTATGGAGATTTTTCAGTTCACAAAAGTAATTTCAAACGAAATCTTCAACAGATAAATTAATGTTGAAAATCTCCCCGGCATAACTCCAGTGGAGAACTGAAAATGCTCAGGATTTGCCTTGAAGTATACATCAACGNAAATGTTCTTTCGAAGTTTTAAAATTTGGGTCGCATTGTCGTAATAGAGCACCGTTTTAAGCTGTTCCAACTTCCAACCTACCACTTTGTTTACTCGGTCTCGGGCTGTTACAAAGTAAATAAATTCAGAGATAAACCTACTCGCGAACTTGGTTCTTTTCTGCACATTTTACACCGATCTCGCAATGCGGAGGAAACGTTCCGCCAAAATTAAGAGAAAAACAACTATCTACCCTACAAAACCGACTGTTACAGGTTGAAAGGATGATTTTCTCGCTTATTTGCCTTTATTTGCTACATTTCCGGCATAATACCTACATTAATAAATCTGTCATAGTTTGGATATTTTGTAAATTCGTAAATTAATGTTCAGTTGTTTTCGTTGTATTTTTTCAAATAATAATAAGTTAGGAAAAGACAATTCGCATAAAGAGCAATTTCAGATTTTAAAAAATATTTCGTGAAAAATCAAACTAATGTAACATCAAAGTCATACATATCAACTGACGACGTGTCTTAGGTCATAGTATCTCTATAGTCTTCGTACAGAGTCATAACACGCGCGGTTAGGGTCTTGATGCAAAAAGGAAAAACAAGAAATAGAGGAACTAGAAAAAGTATCGAAAATCAGTTCATCATTTTGCCTGACTGGAAAATACATGTTTACTAAAGAGTAAATAATAATTTAAAAGTCGTGTACTTTTGATGCCCAGGTCTCTAGTTTGGTTGTAAGTGGAAATATGTCAATAAAATCAATATAGGTAGAAGAATCTATAAGTTGAAAAAAGGGTAATAATGCGTTAACAACGGGTGTCCTGTAGCTACAAAGTAATGCCCCTAATATTTGGGAAGTAATACATGTTGTTTCGAAAATTGTTTTCGGAAAATTACGCTGGCGTAACAGATACCCAAAAGTAAAAGACTGAAATAAGTAAATAATTGCAAATATTGTAGATTAACTGAAAGTTCTAAATGCAGTACTCAATAAATCATCATCATCATAGGGTCGTCAGACGTAAGACTGGCTGGACACGTACCTCCACTCTTTCCTATCCTGAGCTAATCTTCGCATTTCCCTAAAACTAGAACAGCCCACATCTTTAACTATTTGCGAACAGTAATCTAATCTAGGTCTACCNAGGAGGAGGTGACGAAGATGAGAAGGAAGTGGAGGCGGCTGCAGCAGGGTATACCGGCGGCGAGGACGAAGAGCTACACGGGGGCGGTTGCGATTTCGGGGGTTTGTCGGATGACCCTGACATCTTCCGACTTATCAGTTGTTTTGTCGGATACGGCGAAAAGCCGATACTTCGTGCGCGTAATACGGCATCTCCAAAGGACGCCGATACACTGAGCGAGCCCGGCGGAAAACCGACGACGCCGCGTCTACAGGACACGGTGCGGCGTCGCCACAGCAGCGACCCGCTGTGTATATCAACAACCGCAGAAATCAATTCTTTATTAGCCTTTTGTTGTTTGTTGAAACTAACCACGGCTGCTGTAGATCGCCATTACTGCTTTGTTGGTATTCCGGAAATTATGCTGAAAATTCTTATTCCTTGCGAAAAAAAGACGTCATTGTTTAAAAACATGTGCATAGGTAGTTAGACACTCAACCAAGTTCGGAAAAGAGAAAAGGGTGATACGGTTGGTGAGCAACTTTGGATTGCTTTCGAAGGGGTCATAAGTACGACATCTACATACTTGCAATTTTATAGATTTGATAAGACCCTGTTGATCACCCATGAATAAACCCATGATAGTTCTAGAGTTATTAAGGTCACCTATCAAAAATCTAGACCACTTCTAGATTTGAAAACTTCAAGACTTGAAAATTTGAAGGCTGTTGTAGATAACTGGGTATAGATATGGAAGAGAAAAATTTGAAAACTACAAATTATCAGTTTTGGACATAGTTATTGGTGCGGCTAGTTGGTTACGTGAAATATGAGCGGCTGCCAAGTTCCATACAAGGTGTAATCTAATAACGTTCTTTGATATTGAATTTATATCTTCGCAGCCTTCTTTGAGGAATCGTGGTAATCATTGGGTGGTGGTTGGGGTAAAAAAGGTGAGATGGACGAAATATAGACAGAAGATACTGAAAGATTATCTGTGGAATATTACTGCCCCAGCATATGCCTATGTGATCCAAAGACATCATAAAAATAAATTACATAAGAACAAACAGGCCGAAATCGAACAGGAGTATTCCCGAATGCTAGGAAATGTCCTAAACGTCTAGGCCATCTGCTTTTTTTTTTGTTTAGATTTTCCTCGAGGAGGGGAAGAAGACACCCCGCGAAAAAGGGTAGTGTGAGATTCGCCAAAGCATCTAGTGACTAAAGTCCTTCCTCGAGTAGGGAGATCAACCCGAAGGTTATACATTCCACGGAAGGATTTGCGGAAAAAGTTTGGGAGCAAGAAGGTGATTGACTTTAGGAGAGGAATAATTTGAGGAGGAAAGGTGGAACGAAAATTGGTGGCCCACCTCGCGCTAAAGAAGCGAAACTACTAATGAGCGGGTGGGAGCAGCTCAACAAGGGGTAAATGAGTGCGGAACGAAGGATCCGCATGTAAGTGCATCGGAAGATTGGTAGGTGGTAGGAATGAGCACAGCCCCAGATGGGAATGACGTAGGAGCAGCTGCTCTTGATAATTGCGTTAAACGCATGGATTTTTGTTTGGTGGGAGATGAAGTTGTTTTGGAAGAAGGGCTTAAGGCAGGTGAAAACGCCTAATGCCTTAGAACTAGTGGCTAAGATGTGTTTCCGCCAAGTGAGTGACAGAATGTCTCCTTTTGATGAGGTGGTTGTTGGCGTTGGTAGGGAGTGACCTTCGGGTTCTACGAGAGAAGAATAATGTTCCCGACTTGACCTCGTTAATTGAGATTCGGTACATATTTAGGAACAGGGGCAGAAACTTGTTAGTATTTGCGGAGCGATGGAGAACGGTTTAGGCAGAGTTTATGTGGGCAAAGTCATCAGCGTAAAAATCTGTAAGAATCGAGGGATGCGACGGTTCTGCACAGAAGGGGTGATAGCTCGGAGCTTTGGAGAACACCGGCCGTGATGGGTTTTCTTGGAGATAAAGCAGAGCCAACGCGAACACGGTTCTGTCAGAGAGGAAGGATCGGATAACCCCTATTAGGAAATGTATGTGGGGTATTAAGGACGATAGGCTATCCGCTAAAACTTATGGGTGTTTAATTCCCACCATCCACTAATGGTGTTGGTCGTGCAGTCCCTTCGGACTACGCCGGAAGGTAGGGTGGAAGGCGCTCTTCAGCAAAATTCGAAAAAATGATTTCAAATTAATACTCCTTTCAGGAATCTCGAATGCTAAACAATGATCTAAGCCTCTAGGTCATACCCCCTTTTAAGATCTCTATGACGTAAATCCAGAAGCCTCAATCAAAAAATGGGTTAAATAAATTACAACTCCTTTAGGTAACACATGCGTGCATATTGTATTCGATTCTCAAGGTCTCGGAGTTTAATTTAACCGCAACCGTAAATTGTTGATGAAATTATAGTCTTAATCGTTAGTGGCTTCCCATTTACCTGTCAATGTCGCCTGTACTACTTACGATAATGAAAACATCTACACCTACCCTGAAAAAGTTCAATTGGAAAATGCCGTTGTTTTTTATTGGCCAAAACGTAACTAACAGTAGTACGTTTACTTTGGAAAGGATTTTATAGGTCATTACAGTCGAGAGAGTGTTTTTATTTGTTCTTTAAATCGTCCCCTTAAATTAACCAAATTGGACATTCCAGATGAAAGAAGAATTCAACTGAATGGGATATCGCTAAAACCCGATTTGGTCACAACATTCACAGTGACCCTCAGAGGTAATCAGACCTTATTCACAAAGTGCATCTGACGTGGTAAAATTTCGTGGATTAGATTCGATGTCTATCATTATGTCCTTTAGTGTAATACACTCACGAGACGCCACTGATTAAATATGTTATAGAGACTTACTTAGAAAGTATAACTCGGCCGTGATTTAAATTAATATTCTACATGTTTGTAGTACGCTATGTTTGAAATTTTTCTAATATGTCCTTATTATGTTGTTAGGAACAAGTTGAATAGCGACAAGGTTGTTGTGCCTCCAGGGATTACAAATGCAGACGGTTATGACAAAAACTGCAAGTTTTGTACTTAACCCCTTCGTACGTAATAAATATGAACAATTATTTATAATTACTTCTGCAAAAGTTATATGTGCTCTGCATTTCAAAATCAACATTCAGGTCTTATTCAATGTTAATTATTGCTGTTGAAATTTTCATAATTTGAATATACTGACGTATAAAAGAAACCGACTTCAAAATTTTAGCTATAAGCACAAGATTAAAATAAAAAGTTAACAAATTCATATAGCGTCACGCTAGAGATGTAGCCTATATAATGAAAAACGTCACACGGAAATGACGAGGATGCATATAAGTAATCCTTTAAAGTAGTTTTTATCATCGTAATCCGAATATTTTTTTTAAACATAAACGCGATCATCCTAGACATGTTACCTATCTAGTAAAAGAAAGAATCTTTTTTTTGAAGTCGAATGAAAAGAAGTTCTTGATAATATTTTTGATGGGTATTGTTTCGTTGAAACCATCCGATCGGAATTTCAAACTCTTTGATTTTCACAGGATGACCTAGGTCAACATATTTGCACTTGACTGTACATATAGCGGCCGATCAAAAGCAAAGGAAGTTGAAGGTTCAATAAGCTCCTGTAAATTCATCCTTATTTACTAAGTACCGCTGAAAACGAGTTTAATGAAGACACAACAGTTTTATGGCCTTCACTGACGTCTCTTTATATTCTCAACTTTTATGTTTATCGTTTCAATTGAAATAGAAAGTATCAAACAATGCCAGCTGGTCCGGGGAACTTGGGTCAATTGTACAATTAAAGCATAAAAGGAAATTCTACATAATAAACGTGAACCTGGTCACAGGTTATATTTAATATTAAGGCATCAGCAAGCCTGATTCTCTATTTTCCAAATAGATCTTCATAAGCACAGTATTTTTACAAGCAGCATAAAATCTAGGTTTTCTCTGCCCCTATTTACTCCTGTTTCTGCTTCTAAATGCGTCAAACTAACCCATCATGTCTCTCCGTTTCTTTATTCACTTTCATCCTCTCTTTTCCTACTGTTTATAATAGATACCTTCTCATCTCTGTCCTTTTTTCCATTTCTCTGCTACTTTCACTCTCGTGATACACTACCTGATTTTCTATTATTATCGTAGATATTGAAAATAGGCCACTTCCAGTTCCTTGTCTCCCATTTGTGTAGTGTTTGTATTTTTCTACATTTTAAATAAGCAATTTTAAACCACTAACAGTAGTACCACCCACGTAATTTAGGTCGTCCCTTAAAAACAATTTACGTCCTTTTTAAACTACCAGGAGTAGGTTTCCACTGCAAAATAATTGCTTTTGGAAAGTCAAAGGTCGAGCAGGGAGACTCATTACCGTTACAAAGGCGACCACTGCATTGAAAAGGGATTCATAAATATTTCAAGGGTCGCACAGCTGATAAAACAACTTGCGATAGACCTTAAGAATAGAGCTGTTTTCTTTTTAAACTTGTGATTGAAAGGTTGGTGTGAGTGAGTGCTAAGTACGTGCAGAAGAATTTGAAATACGTTGATGTTCATTGAGTCAAAAAATGCTAAACAAAAAATTTAAAAATTTAAAATAATGGTAAAGGCAATGACAAAATCGTTCACCACCATTACGTTCTTATACGTATTATTTAATCTACTGCCTTAATAATTTTATTTTTTGTTGAGTTAGTGCCGGAAAATTTAGAGATGTAAATTAGATTTCAAAAAAGATACTTATATATTTACTCGCGCCTTTTTTATGAGTATGATTCCCGGCACCTCCACCATATTTTACTATTAACTTTTTATGTTAACAAATTTTGGTAATTATTTATATTAAGAAGAAACAAGAACAGTTAAAAATATTTTTGTTAGGTCGAAACCTCTTTGGTTTCTGTAATTTAGCTTATCGTAAGTAAATAACAATTTGAAATTAGTGAAATATTAAGGCGTTGTTTATTCCATTTGTAAAGATTTCGTATTCGTTCTTTAATATACTTAATAAGAAGATATGGACATACGAATTTACATACATTTTAATTTTCACTGATTCAGTAGGTACTTCACTCTTCTTTTCACCTAAAATTAAAAAAAAAATGTGTTAAATAGTACGTAAAAGGTCTACAATTGACCCAGAATCATAAAAGTATAATGAATATTTGCTAATACAGTGCTTGAAATTCTCAAAATTGTCATTATTACAGAGGATATGGTCTCGATCTTGGTCTAGCTCATTTAATCCGATACTTACGCTTTTTTAATGATTCTTCTAAGCACAAATTTTTCTATTTACCGACAAAATAATTGTCTTAAATGCTGAAATTTTCTGTTAAACATGCAAGCTTGTCGTGACTTTTAAAGAAAATAATGTGGATAATTGTACGTTATGGAATTTGCTGTTCCTCCAGTGCATAAATTGACCCCTATTCCAACNCAAACTGAAAATTTCAAACACTAAAAACGTTTTGTTCCAAGAAAAGGATATATTAAAGTTGCTTCAAATAGATTAACTCAGAAATCCACCGGAAGTTTTTCGTTTAGTTTTGCGTATTTGCTCTTGGTATTGCATATTCAGTTTTGGTTTTAGTCTTGGTCGTATTCGTTCGGTCTTGGTTTTGCATTATCGCAAGACAGCAAGATCAAGACTAATTTTGGTCATCAGCAGTGGTGTTGTCGTGCCGGAACGCTCCGGAACGTCGTTCCGGTACTTCCTTTTTGGACAGGAACGCGTTCCGGAACTAAAGATGATTTCTGATAAGGAGAATTGGCTGACGTATTGATAAAAAAAAATTAAAAAGAATTGCTAATTTTTTTTTTCTAATTAACCGAAACGAACCGGCTTGTTTTTCCTAACCATGAACCGGAGTCCAGAACGTTTTTTTTCTGCTGAACCGGAACTCGAACCGAACCGAAACAAATACGTGAACCGGTTTTTGAACCGGTTCAACGGGAATTAAACTTTATTTATAATAAACATTAGAAGAAAAAAATATGAAATTTTAAAAAAGTAAAGATTAATTTTAATACAAGCGGCCCACGGACCGTACTTTACTCATCCCTGGCATAGTTTATTGCCATACCCAAAGCCTGCGGCTAATGCTAAGAATTTTTATTATACATTTGTTGTGAACTAGAATTTCCAGATGTTTGTTTCCAGTATTGGTAGATGTTTTAAACTTTATTAATTTATTACAGTGATGCTAAGAAAAATGCATATATATATACATATACACAAAATGGGTTTCGTAATGTTTTTCGTTTCCTTTCCTTTTTATGCTATATACAGGGGCGATCCTGGCGACGGGCGAAAATTGGGGGAAATCCCCCCCCCAGTCGTCGTCAAATTTGGGACATGAGACCGCACAGAGCGCCCGCATACCCAGAATCGGCCCTGTCTATATAATTATACATACGCGTTCCGGTAAAAAAAAAATAGCACAACACCACTGGTCATCAGTACCTACACACAATGAAAATTTAAAAGTTACATGAATCGGAAAACTGCAAAACTGCAGTAGATCGGAAACGAATCTTGATAATTTATAGTTTTACGATTTGTGTGACCAGGACGACTACATAAGTGTTAATAATAAGGACTATTGTTTATACGTGATGTACTCCACTCTTCCCAGGCAAAATTAGTTCAGTTTATTTTCATGCGCCGAAGTGCATAGTGTTTTAATTTTTACCGACAGTGTCATTAATTAAGGGAGTAGAAGCAACCGCCAGATGCACTGCAATGTTCACGGTCAGTTTAACAAGATGAGAGCGAATAAATACTCTAGGGACAAAAGCGTGCGCTTTCAGCAGATATTCTCTACTTGGAACTTCATCACCAAAAAAAATACAGCTAATGCTTACCCAGGACCGAACTGTACATGACAGGATTAAACTTCCTCGATTTGAGAGTGATGTTCTGCTGTTAAGAATATGTAGTAGTAAAATAGATATATGTAGGCGGTCCTATGATAACATATGAAATAGTAAAGAACGAAATGAAACTAGGGGAGAGGTGCCGTGAAAGGGACATTTTTGTTTCGAGGATCCTAGTACCTAAATAAATGAAATAAAAAATTAAACATTTACGAACAAAGTTAGGAGGCTCAGTTATGTCAGTATCGAAATAGGACAAAACAACAAACCATTCTTTATCCTTAGTTCAACTTAAAAAAAATGTGTTTTGTCACTTTCATTAATAGAGTGTATTGAAAGGGACAATACCCAATAACAAAGAAAATCAGCTTGTACTTTGCGATACACGTACTGATTATTAATCAATAGGTACGTGTACGTATGCTGCAAGACTACATTTTTTTAAAAAAAATTAGAAATTAATAATTTACTTTTTGATTGTTAATTTTGATGTTGCTCGATTCCTTTACTGCTAAATTGTCTTTGATAATTCGCCTTACTTGCGTTAAACTTTCTTTATTGTCTCGGAGTGTTTCTTTCTTTAATATATCTATCACATTTTATTATTATTAGTAATTATCTTTTTCTGGGGTTTCAGTTATAATTGCAGTTTTGACTTTGCGTTTCTTTTCTCCTATTTTTCGAGCTGTAGCTTTAGGGTACGGCCTAATCTGCTCTGGAGTTAGCGTAAGGT
>NW_020439603.1:115657-120244 GCF_000699045.2 Agrilus planipennis
ATGTGAATTTTTCACTAAAACAACCAACTGCTTAGTTTTCTTTTTCCTTTTGTAATCAACCGTAATTGACGCGTCTACCCCCAAGACTTAGTCTACGGAAAATAGCTCGGGTTATTGTTCGACTCGCTTATATACATTTTACGTGATCTAATCCTGATATCCGAAGGTTGCGTGGAGCGAGCAAGTCCGCAAGTTTGAAAACAACTGGCCGCTAGAGCTATCGCCGCGGGCCCGATGCACTATTAACTAACGCACCTGACTATTTGCGGTAAACTGCACGCCGGACTGTTTGTTTTCGTTTTTTCGAAAACTATAACGCGAATCGTTGCAAATTGGTAAACTTTCGCAAAGAAGTTCAAGGTTTGTTATCATTACACAGTACATGTCTAATTATCAACAGGGGGATACTTGTGAAACAACGGTATACGCACATCGCACACGTACACCTATTTTCGTTATAAAATACTTGTCATATTCGCAAACATTGTTTTAAGTTTGCGATTTGTTTTTATTTTGTCTCCGCTAATGCCTTGTGTAACTTTTATTCGGTTTAGGTGCGAATATTATAACGTGGTTGGAACAAAAAAATTTTTTTGAATACATACACCTACGTAGGGGAGAGGTGGCATGAAAGGGACATTTTTGTTTCGAGGATCCTAGTAAATAAATGAAATAAAAAATTAAACATTTACGAAGAAAATTAGGAAGCTCAGTTATGTCAGTATCGAAATAGGACAAAACAACAAACCATTCTTTATCCTTAGTTGTATATTTTTTCAAATTAAAAAAACATGTGTTTTGTCCCTTTCATTAATAGAGTGTATTGAAAGGGACACGATGGTTTATGAAAGGGACAATACACAATAACAAGAAAAATCAGCTTGTACTTTGCGATACACATACTGATTATTAATCAATAGGTACGTGTACGTATGCTGCAAGACTACATTTTTCAAAAAAATTAGAAATTAACAATTTACTTTTTGATTGTTAATTTTGATGTTGCTCGATTCCTTTACTGCTAAATTGTCTTTGATAATTCGCCTTACTTGCGTTAAACTTTCTTTATTGTCTCGGAGTGTTTCTTTCTTTAATATATCTATCACATTTTATTATTATTAGTAATTATCTTTTTCTGGGGTTTCAGTTGTAATTGCAGTTTTGACTTTGCGTTTCTTTTCCCCTATTTTTCGAGCTGTAGCTTTAGGGTACGGCCTAATCTGCTCTGGAGTTAGCGTAAGGTGTGGTTGATGTAGAAGGTTCAATCTGTTGCTTACTAGGATTAATAGATTCAGTAAATAGTTCTATAGCATTGGAAGGTCTGGGTTGCGTTTTTTCGACAATTGCAATAAATTCATTTTGAGTGAAATTATCTACAAGATCCTCATTATCTGCACTTACTTTATTAAAAATTTCGTTAGGACCAGCGATGTTTTGAGGTGACTGTGGGAGATTTGTGGTGAAAGGGATATCATTAACTTAGAAAATATTGCCAACCAAGGAAGGGACAGTTATGAAGGGGACGTCCCTTTCATAACCGTTTGTTGTGTCCCTTTCATGACTATTACACAAAATTTGAAAATCTGACCTCTACAGTTACCATTTCATCTGAAACGTATCTTACCTATAGTTTATTTCCAACGGAATAAATAGCTTACTACGGACAATTGCAGCCAGTTCAATTAACCATTTGGTACACACTACAAAAGGTTTGGAAATTATTAAAAGAAATTTACTTTTGACCATGAAAAGATTCACAAGCACAATACTCGCGTCTGTGAAAAGACAGAACCGTGAATTTTGGTGCAAATTAATATGAATCGATGTTATCACACAACAAAAGTATTTCTATCCCGAGAAAATTTGTTATTTGCCCGTAACTTGAGTTGTCCCTTTCAATACGTGTCCCTTTCATGTCAGTTCTCCCCTACTATTATTTTACAATACAGTTTTATTTAACATCAGCACACTTTTGACATTTATCTCTATCCCTTTGTGAAACATTCAAAATTTTTGTCTTCAAAATGAATTAAAACGGTCGTTTGCAAGTCTTTGTCGCTTGAATTTTTTTTACCCTTCCTATTCTGCTTTGTATCTGTGAAAGAAGATAATTAGACAGGTCCGTATCCTGACTACCTCATCATTATTATCACACAGGATCGTCAATCCTAAAACTAGTTGAGCAAGCACCTCTACTCATTCCTATATTGAGCTAATCTTCGCATTTCCCTAAAACTGGAACATCATACTTCATGACTACCTGTGCGGAGGATAACCGTCCTCTATAAAGGCTCACTCACGAAATTATTCAAAAATCAAAAGTTTCTCATCCAAACCAAAACTCTTTCATTCAATTTTTTACTGTGCTTAAGAGTAGATACGATGACTTCTTGTATACGTCATGTGAACATTGTATTATTTCGTAGGATGATCAACCTTCCTTAAATAGAAATCTAGTTACGCTTTGATACACAGTTTTCAAAAAACATGTGACTCTTTTCATTTAAGCCAGTGTAAAACTGCAATTTGTTTATTTATTAATAGCAAAGAAGACGTACGCTGCAATGTAACATAATAAGGCATAAGTTAGGACCCACACAACAAACTCAAATTCTTCGGATTTTATGAAGAAACTCAAGCTGGTTTTCATATTTATGATCTTTATTAACTCAATTTGTTTTTGTTTCCCTGGCATATTCATTTCTACAATTTTTCTAGTTCATTTTTCTGATATTATCTCACTACTCATTACTTATTGATTTGCAGAGATCATCGGTAAAATTACACAAATGTGATCCCATTGAACTACACAAAGGAACCCTTGCAAAAAATATTTTTACCGTTTTCATTTAATCTCCAGTTTTTATAGACAATTTAATATGTAGTAATGAGAAATTTCAAAGTATTATTATCCAAAAGGGTGCACATCTAACATGTATATTTTGTGGATTTTGTTACACATTAGTTAGGAAAACGATAATTAAATCATACTTTTCGTCGCTGATGTACTTCGCATTAAATTACTTTGTTACACATCCCGACACCAAATTTTGGACACAGGCACAATATGAGTGACGGACGAATTCACACAGATTTTAAATAATTTTTTTTATACCATGCGTAACTTCTCATTGAATTGAAAAGCATAAAAGCGAAAATAGAACTGGATTGAAGTCAGTAAGTCCGGTGTTCGTAAACACATATTTTTGAGTTGCCCAAATGTGACAAGTACATAGAGGAAATTTTATAAAAAAAGGCTTCGCCTTATATTATGCGGTTTTAAGGACATAGGACAATATAGGAAGCCATCAAATGCTACCTCCTTAGAAGGAAATGCATGAGAATGGTATCGGGAAGAGCCAGGAAAATATTCTAAGCAAAAAACATCAACATTATCCTTAATACCTCCATTTATGCTTTCTTTTCTTTGTTTCTTTCAATTACGATTTATCTTCTATTTGACAAGAATTCCTTTTTTGTGCTTAGGGTCGAAATTCTGCACTTTTCGTATCTATTTTTTTGAATGTAGTTTTAGGTTTTTTTGATGCTTTCGCCAAATTTGGATGTGACTGTTACACAATCTGGTAGCAACGGAATAAAAAACGTTCGGAATGGGATGAATGATGAGTTTATCGTTAGAAATGAGGAGGTATTAGAAAGAATAGAGGAGGACGGAGGACTCCATGAAAGTCAATAAGAAAGAAGAAGAAAGTAGACTTATATTAGATTACTGTTCACAAATACTTTTGGATGTGGATGTTAGGGACTTAAAGAAATTCGAAGATTAGCTCAGGATAGGAAACAGTGAAGGTCTAGACCAAGCAGTATTAAGACAGACGACTTTATGATGATGAAATTGATATGTAACTCCTTTTTGCTTCTGTCTGACATCATTTTTGGGACCCCCTGTATGACAACTTGTCGCAATGTGTACGCAAAAAAAAATTATGGTAATCATTCAACCCTTCTACTTTCAAAATCCTACGCATTGAGTTGGATGGTAGGAATACTACGTGCAGCTTTGTGACGTAATGTAGACCGCAGACATTATGCGAAACTAAAGCAAATCGATAATCCTAGCTTTTAAGCTGAAATTTTTATCACGGAAATATAAATTTTAAATGCTTATTCAAACAAGGGCATATTTTACGAACTATTTGATAGAACGAAGAATCAACAAGCTGTTGTTGCTTCATCAACAAGTGCCATGTAATGTAGTCATTTCGTTCGAAATTTATACAGACTAGGCAAACAGATCACCGAACATAGAATTAAACATTTCTTTATTGCACGAGTGAAAGTGCATAATTTGGTGAACTTATAGAGAATATTTATTCAACTACGTCCATCTGAATATATCAACTGTCCCAAACCAACCGAATTCTCAAAATTTTTTGAATAAAGTGTAACAATCCTCAAAGGATTTGAATTGCTTTTATTGGACTTAAATTACTTTATTATTTAAATAAATAGATGGCTGAAAGAATCTGTACCAATTTTCCTACACCACGTCATATTTTGCAAAAGATGTTACATGTACTAATATTCTCAACTTTTATGTTTATCGTTTCAATTGAAATAGAAAGT
>NW_020439603.1:120918-122990 GCF_000699045.2 Agrilus planipennis
AATGAATAAGTGAGTGGCAAATAACTAAAGTTTTTTATTTACAATTAAATGATATAGAATACACGAAGAAAACTAAATGAATGATGTAGTAGATTGTAATAATCTCCATTTTTACGTGATTTTCTTATTATCGTTTCAAATTCTACAATTTGATTTCAATATGTTAAGATACAATTAAACATTGTAATAATTATCAGCCTTATCATAATGGCATTACTTTAAAATGTACAGTAATTCTGTTTGCCCTTTTATTCATTCTAAATTGTTTAACATTAAAAGTTGCTTGAGAACTTTGGTTTGAGAAGTTTCCCTAATTTCTCCAGCAAGAAACATTTCATCTACTACTGTATACACCTTATAAAAATTAAAAACAAGATCCAATTCACACACATTGTGAAAATACTCGTTCAATACTTCCACAAAGTTATGTATTGCTTCCAAATATGACAAATTGTTGTCATTTACATCAACACATATGCAAAAGTACAATCCTGCATAACGGCGATAGACAATTTTAAAGTTTCGAAACTGAAAAACACTTGCATTAACAACTTAATAAGTCATGCAAATCACTGACTGAATCATGTAAATATGCAATACGAGCATGGTATATTTACCTCAACAAAGTTAGTGTGCTTTGCATCCCTTACAGTTACCACTGCATGAACTTCTTCAATGAGTTTTTGCTTCTCATCATCATCAAAATTCATGTACCACTTAGCTAATCTGGTCTTTCCAGCTCTATTTTGAATAAGGATAAAGCGAATCTAAAATAAGTAATTGTGTAAATTACTTATCTAATTGGAGGAATTCCTTAACCTAATTTTATATTACTGGCCCACTTATTAACAAAACAAGTGTTTCTTTTGGCAAATTTTCTTACCATTTCCTGTGATATTTTAGAAAATTATCCAGAAAGTATCCGCCTTCTTTTTTATATCTACACTACACAATATAACGGTAGGTTAAGCAGCAATTCGACCTTTTATCATTTTAAAAAGATAAGTAGTGAAGAGCTTCACTTGTAAGCATCGTTGCTATTCTATATCTCTATTATTCGGTCCAACAAAAACACTCTAATTAAAGTTCAGGATTAATCACTACGAGAAAATAGTAATTTGCAGGATTTAATATACAATTTTAGGAATACACATTACATTTTACTTTACAAAAGGGCAGATTCTTTTAACATTATTATTAGAATACAAAAAAGAACTGTTCACAAATACTTTTGGATGTGGATGTTAGGGACTTAAAGAAATTCGAAGATTAGCTCAGGATAGGAAACAGTGAAGGTCTAGACCAAGCAGTATTAAGACAGACGACTTTATGATGATGAAATTGATATGTAACTCCTTTTTGCTTCTGTCTGACATCATTTTTGGGACCCCCTGTATGACAACTTGTCGCAATGTGTACGCAAAAAAAAATTATGGTAATCATTCAACCCTTCTACTTTCAAAATCCTACGCATTGAGTTGGATGGTAGGAATACTACGTGCAGCTTTGTGACGTAATGTAGACCGCAGACATTATGCGAAACTAAAGCAAATCGATAATCCTAGCTTTTAAGCTGAAATTTTTATCACGGAAATATAAATTTTAAATGCTTATTCAAACAAGGGCATATTTTACGAACTATTTGATAGAACGAAGAATCAACAAGCTGTTGTTGCTTCATCAACAAGTGCCATGTAATGTAGTCATTTCGTTCGAAATTTATACAGACTAGGCAAACAGATCACCGAACATAGAATTAAACATTTCTTTATTGCACGAGTGAAAGTGCATAATTTGGTGAACTTATAGAGAATATTTATTCAACTACGTCCATCTGAATATATCAACTGTCCCAAACCAACCGAATTCTCAAAATTTTTTGAATAAAGTGTAACAATCCTCAAAGGATTTGAATTGCTTTTATTGGACTTAAATTACTTTATTATTTAAATAAATAGATGGCTGAAAGAATCTGTACCAATTTTCCTACACCACGTCATATTTTGCAAAAGATGTTACATGTACTAATATTCTCAACTTTTATGTTTATCGTTTCAATTGAAATAGAAAGT
>NW_020439603.1:124282-130395 GCF_000699045.2 Agrilus planipennis
TGTTGTGTACAAAATTAAATAAAAACAGATAATAGTAATAATTACAAAATACACATAAAGTTTATTTCGTAACTTTAACCACAAACAAACAAATGTCAAAATCGCAAAATACAAATTCAAAAACCTAACCTCTAAAAGTATTAATTGATTGCCAAAAGTTGTAAAAATAGTTTAAACAAATAGCTGAAAATCTTTTAATTTAAATAAAACCAATATGTCTGGAAAGGGTAACATATACTATAGGACTACTTTAAACATAAAGAAAAGAATAATTACAATTTTTAGGATCGCATAGAAATAAACATTATGAAAAGAAAAATAAGGTTGCAGTTGGTGAAAAAGCTAGAGAAGCCCTGGAACAAATTGATGAAAATAGTCCTATAATTAAAATGTTTCGTCAGTATGCTATTGAGCTGGATGACAAACACGATAGACATGAAAGAATTGTTAAATTAAGCAGAGATATAACTATAGAGAGCAAGAGAATAATCTTTTTGTTGCATGGTAGTAATGTGGATTTGTAAGTATTTAGTTTCAGTAGCATGAACAAAACTTTCAGTAAGACTTAATACATAGGGAAACCAAACGGGATATTATATTAAAAGAAGCCGCAATGAGGCTTGAAATGCTGAGTAAAAACTTTAAATCCATTGCCACAGAGTTAAAAGATATGGATGCATATCAGTATTTAAGAGCATATACTGCAGGACTTCAAGAATATGTGGAAGCTGTTGCATTTTACCAGTTTTTAAGATTTAATGAGTTAGAAACTTGGGAAAATTTGCAGGAAAAATTTCGATTTTCTAAAGAAAATGATCACCCTTCTCAATCAGAAATTGTGAAACTACTTTTTCCAGCTACTGAATTTATATTAGGCATAGCAGATTTTACTGGAGAACTGATGCGCAAGTGTATAAATAGTTTAGGCTCTGGAAACATTGAAGATTGTTTTAAAATTTGCAACATTGTCAAGCAAATATATATAGGGTTTTTAGGTAGGTGTATTGGTTTTTTTTTGCATTAAAGATTTTCAAATTTTTATCTATAAGGAGTTTAAACAATATTAACATTATAGGAATAAACCCCTCAAACAACAGGGAACTGAAAGCTAAAATGTATGTACTAAAACAGAGTTTGTTGAAGATGGAAAATGTTTGTTATAATATTAAAGTCCGTGGTAGCGAAGTTCCAAAGCATATGTTGGCACAAATTGCAATTGCAAATACTGAACAAAATGAGGAAATAGATGAAGGATTTTTTTAAGACTTTAAAGCCATGTCTTTTCACAAACATTTATTTTTCTTTTTAATTTCTACTACTTGACACCATAGATAAACAGTTGTATGATTTCGTATAATTTTAATAAAATATATATGTATAGAGACAACATATTTTATACCAATCTTTGTCTAACATTTACATGGTGGTAAAACAGGATTGCCTGAAAGAAATTTTAAAACCATTAACAATATATTATTTTACTAAGACAGAATGATTTTATAAAAATTGTAACGTCACTTAAAAATTGTCTATTTAATTTAGTTAATTTTGCAGCAAGTTCATTAAATAAATTCTGAAGNATAAAATTTTAAAAATGAATTATACTACTCTAAACCGTCTCAAAAGTTAAATACAAATTAATAATGTGTGTCAAAATAATTTTTTTAATTTCTTTCACATATCCTTAGCTTTTACATCAAAATTACACGAAAAATTGGCAATGTCTACTTACTTACTAATTTGTGCGTTTCGACTTTTTAAGTATCATGGAAGAAATACTGGAAATGTAATGTTTTGTTTGTTTTTTATAAATGCAATGCATAGGAAGTTTTATGTATTAAAACACATTTAATAAGTATAGAAAATGGAAAAATTGAAAAAGCAACCAAAATGATTAATTATAGGCAAACAGGCGTAATGGACAATTATTTAACTTAATGTCAGTAAAATATATTGATTAAATGAGAAGATTGGCTCAGGATAGGAAGTATTAGAGGTGTTTAGACTTATGAATTAAGAAAAAAAGAACAAGTCTCATTACGCTTTGTCCATACTAAATTAAATATGCAGTTAGATAATTTTGGATTATATTAACCCGAATTTTTCAGAAAAATGTTATTTGCCAAAATTAAAAAAAACCTTTAAAATTAAAAATTAGTGCTACCACTTTTGATGAGCAATCAAAAGGGGTAACAATATCTTTATCACCCTGTACTTTGTGTACCTTTTAGTTTCACAATATCTAATGTTTCTTTTGCTGTATATATGCAAAAGATTAACAGTAAGTATAACATGTATGAAAGACATTCAATCACAACGGTTTTTGATGTAGAATTTCTCCATATTAAAATTACTGTATAGGATGAAGTAAAATTTTAATTGGGAAATTTAAAACATTTCTGATATTCTGCAAGATTTCCTTCAACTGCACCCAGATAGCAAAAGCTATACAATATTATTTGTAAGCATCAATGACACTGATAAAACATGTTTCCTGAAGAAGTTGCTGTATACAGGACATTTGAAAAGCTTATTTTAAAGCTTCTTTAATGTTCTGAGGAATCTTGCTAATTATGTCATCATGATCAATCCCTTTAGCTGTGGCCAAAACACCTCCAGAATTAGGAAATTGAACATCCTTGTCATATGAATAAGGAACTCCACTTAGATTTGTCAATTTTCCCCCAATGGCATTTAAAATTGCTTCTGGAGCACATGTATCCCATTTTTTGCAACCTGCACTTGCAAATACATATGCATGGGCTTTACCCTCAATCAGCAACAAAACCTGAATGATGTTGTAGCATAAATATTAGTCTTAATACATAAATAAAATTCTTTAACTTACTTTATAGCCAGCCCCCCCAACTCTTAAAACTTCATCAGGATGCAAAGCATCTAGTGCTGATGTCACTAATGTGTTAGAATGAGATCGTGTGGTGGTAACAATGAATGTTCCAAGAGGAGCTGCTTGTAGTACAAGACCCTCTACTCCTAGCCCAATTAAACCCCAAATAGTACGTCCAAAACTATTTGAATTACTTTTGTAATTATAGTATGGCTGATGAATAACACCACCAATAGCTTTACCCTTCACAGCAACTCCTATAAGAACTGTCACATGTTCAAGAAGACCCTATAATACAAGTACTATAAATAAATGGCTATTTATAAATTAATCAGTATTTATTTAGATATTATTTCACCTGTGTAAATTCAGATGTTCCATCTAATGGATCAACCCAAACCACTATGTCTTCTTCAGGTATCTGTTGGTATTCTGGGGGGCATTCATTTAGGAGTACTGACTGTTCACAATCTGTTACAACCCAATCACTAGGAACCTACAGTGCATTATGAAATATTTCTATTGACAAAAACATAACAAAATTTTTGATATAAAACTTACCTCTACATTACTAGTTTGTTCTTCCTCTCCAATAATATTTAAGTTAGGATACTGTCTTGAAAGGGAAGCAACAATGCATCTTTGAGCTGCTCGATCTGCTTCAGTTTGGAGATCATTTTTACCCTAATGATGTGTGATTAATTACACTAACAGTAATTATTAGATAAATTAATTATGAAAGGAATGTCTGTTTCAAAAAGTGACTAAGCATGAAAACTAAAGTGGTTTTCTTACCTTCTCAACAATTCCTAGATCACCTGCTGTTAATATATCACGAATTATTTTTCCGGCACGATTAGCAGCAGTTACAGAAGAAGCAATAATACGTAAAACTAGACTTGACGAACTCGCCATTGCTGTTTGAAATGTATTTTGGGACTTCTTAAAATTATTTATAAAAAGAATTACCCATGTACACCGTAATATTCATGCAAGAATGCTTTTATCACTTTCAAATTACCTATAACCTTGTAGCACCGCAATAAAAACTGTTCCTTGAAATAAACGATAGAAAGTACATGTAAAAAGTGTTACATTGTAAAATTAACGAATTTATTTTGAAGAATTAAACATACTAATTTCAAAACATAATTAAAACAATCGGTACTACTTAGTGCAGATTTCTAACAACATAAAAGAAAGGTTATAAATTGAGTTAAAAGTTGAGATCGGCAACACATTTTACATTACTGTAATCCTTTAGACAGTATGTACTGACCTTTTCCGCATTTTAATATAGGAAATTGGGATAGAGAAAAATTCAAATATTTTGCTGCATAGAAAATTCATTTAAAATTTTTTCTATAGATTTTACAGGTTTATGTAGAAAAAACTTGTCTTTTCAATGGGATAAGTAATTCGTAAATATATTGAATTGAAAACAAATGTACATGCACCTGAGAACTGAACATTTGTTTGTTCATTAAAATATTTTTTAACGCTCCTGGTATACTTAGTATATTTTCATTCATTGAATTATTTAACCCAAAGGAGCCTCAAAATGACATTGAAGGTGAAGTGAACGGCAAAAAGCACAAAGCTATGATAAGGATCGTAACTACGTATAATAATGAAATGTGTAGATTTGTTTTCATCGCGGTTTAGTCGATATCTGTTGTTGTTAAACATTTAAAAATTAATGTTACTATTTTACGCTTAATTAGTTGGTTTTACTATTTGTGATCAGGAACATGGTACATTTGTGTTTTAAAAGGAAAATTTCATAGGATCGTATGGAAAATTAACCAAAATAATGAATAAGTGAGTGGCAAATAACTAAAGTTTTTTATTTACAATTAAATGATATAGAATACACGAAGAAAACTAAATGAATGATGTAGTAGATTGTAATAATCTCCATTTTTACGTGATTTTCTTATTATCGTTTCAAATTCTACAATTTGATTTCAATATGTTAAGATACAATTAAACATTGTAATAATTATCAGCCTTATCATAATGGCATTACTTTAAAATGTACAGTAATTCTGTTTGCCCTTTTATTCATTCTAAATTGTTTAACATTAAAAGTTGCTTGAGAACTTTGGTTTGAGAAGTTTCCCTAATTTCTCCAGCAAGAAACATTTCATCTACTACTGTATACACCTTATAAAAATTAAAAACAAGATCCAATTCACACACATTGTGAAAATACTCGTTCAATACTTCCACAAAGTTATGTATTGCTTCCAAATATGACAAATTGTTGTCATTTACATCAACACATATGCAAAAGTACAATCCTGCATAACGGCGATAGACAATTTTAAAGTTTCGAAACTGAAAAACACTTGCATTAACAACTTAATAAGTCATGCAAATCACTGACTGAATCATGTAAATATGCAATACGAGCATGGTATATTTACCTCAACAAAGTTAGTGTGCTTTGCATCCCTTACAGTTACCACTGCATGAACTTCTTCAATGAGTTTTTGCTTCTCATCATCATCAAAATTCATGTACCACTTAGCTAATCTGGTCTTTCCAGCTCTATTTTGAATAAGGATAAAGCGAATCTAAAATAAGTAATTGTGTAAATTACTTATCTAATTGGAGGAATTCCTTAACCTAATTTTATATTACTGGCCCACTTATTAACAAAACAAGTGTTTCTTTTGGCAAATTTTCTTACCATTTCCTGTGATATTTTAGAAAATTATCCAGAAAGTATCCGCCTTCTTTTTTATATCTACACTACACAATATAACGGTAGGTTAAGCAGCAATTCGACCTTTTATCATTTTAAAAAGATAAGTAGTGAAGAGCTTCACTTGTAAGCATCGTTGCTATTCTATATCTCTATTATTCGGTCCAACAAAAACACTCTAATTAAAGTTCAGGATTAATCACTACGAGAAAATAGTAATTTGCAGGATTTAATATACAATTTTAGGAATACACATTACATTTTACTTTACAAAAGGGCAGATTCTTTTAACATTATTATTAGAATACAAAAAAGAATGTGTCTAAAAAGCACAGGATCGAGGGAAACAATTTTCATTATTGATTTATACCTAACTGAACGGGAGGAATCCAATACACCAAGCTAAATAAGAAAATATAATAATTTTTCAAAATGAAACGCAAAATAGTAATCATATTTTCAAAAATTTAAATCAATAGATGATAAACTTCCATTTTTTTTAGCACTTTCGTAATAAGTAATAACCTAAATATTCATAATTTTCTAAATTAAATA
>NW_020439603.1:131499-132416 GCF_000699045.2 Agrilus planipennis
GTTGAGTAGGTAGCTTGCATATAATCGTAATTTAACGTGCGCTTTTTTACGTCTACACCGTTTTATCAATTTTAATAATAAATAATTCAGTAGCGGACTTATCTGAAATCGCACTCGAAATCGGAAGGCACCATTAAATTCTACGTACTTTTTTACATTATCATCCCCTTTTACCGTTGAGTAGGTAGCTTGCATATAATCGTAATTTAACGTGCGCTTTTTTACGTCTACACCGTTTTATCAATTTTAATAATAAATAATTCAGTAGCGGACTTATCTGAAATCGCACTCGAAATCGGAAGGCACCATTAAATTCTACGTACTTTTTTACATTATCATCCCCTTTTACCGTTGAGTAGGTAGCTTGCATATAATCGTAATTTAACGTGTGCTTTTTTACGTCTACACCGTTTTATCAATTTTAATAATAAATAATTCAGTAGCGGACTTATCTGAAATCGCACTTGAAATCGGAAGGCACCATTAAATTCTACGTACTTTTTTACATTATCATCCCCTTTTACCGTTGAGTAGGTAGCTTGCATATAATTGTAATTTAACGTGCGCTTTTTTCCGTCTACACCGTTTTTTCTATTTTAACCATAAATAAAGCAGTAGTGGATTTATTTGAAATCGCATGCGAAATTTAAGGCATCATTTTATTCTACGTACTCTGGTATACAATCGTCACTTATCTAGAAATATTGTTTTTCAAAATGAAACACTAAGTCGTGTGATCAATCGATCATATTTTTAGATGACCTAAACTTCTGACCCTGACTCGACAGAAGGATATCTTCTTTTTAATGATACAAAGTTTTATAATTGTACAAACAAATGAAATTTAATCTTGAGAATCTCTTTTAAAATAGTAGTTGAAAAGTAGATACTACATGTAAGTAAGTAAAAAAAAAAGT
>NW_020439604.1:0-600 GCF_000699045.2 Agrilus planipennis
GTCAAAAATGACCACCGATCAAGACTGACTGATGCACGATTAGAAAGCTGCGTACGTGTAGGTACCTCATCAATTCCGGTTGATATTGATCAGCTTGGATCGAAACAACAGTGCCAAATTTCTCATTAAAAATTTCAAGACAATAAAATAATTCGAAGTGGTCTGTATTCTGTCGAAACTGCCTGACGCGGATCGCGATTTCGATTTCTTTGGATCTCATCAGCGCGTCGCAGGCAGCTCCGACAGAACACAGACCATCTTTTACCTGCTGCCTTAACAGTGCGTGAAAATACGTAATCCTAAAATGTAGGATCGTGCAACAGATGGCGTTTACTGCGCCATTTGTAGTATTTTCAAAATTTTCAAGACAACTCATTTTATTGTTCTTTTCTTGTTTGTTTTTATTTTGCATTACAATTTGTATATTTAATATTTACTTACTTTTGTTTTAATATTATATTTTTTTATTGTAATGTTTTCGAAAACGGTTGCATCTGTGAAATTTAAAACATGGTAAAAACTCCATCTACGAAAATGTTTATTTTTTGAGAAAAAACGAAAATTCGGTGCCCTCTAGTGTAAACATCAGTAATCTTATAT
>NW_020439604.1:835-3266 GCF_000699045.2 Agrilus planipennis
GTAAAGGGCCATATTGATCTATGTTAAATGCACAATGTATTAAAAATTACTTAATTGGATAATGATTAATGCTGTATTCCTTAAAATCGCTTCGTAAATAAGCCATTATTTCTCCTAAAAACTAAAGGATTAAAAATAGTTATTTTGGGTTATGCCTAAGAGATATACATATACCATCGCGGACTTTTTTGTAGACCCTTTTAAGACGTACAATATTGTAGTATATTATTTTGATCTGTCTCGTAGGGTTCAGCCAGCGTTTGCAATGTAAGCGCAAAAAATGTGTTTATTTACGACATCACATTAGAAAAATTATCAGGGTTTGTCTACTATATAATGCATGTATTATACATAAAAACCTTCCTCTTGAATTACTCTATCTACTAAAAGAAACCGCATTAAAATCCGTTGCGCAGTTGTAGAGATCTAAGCATACATAAGGACAGACAACGGGGGAAATGCGTTGCATGATTTCGTTACATAGCAACTCGCAACCCTACCGTGCGTAAAGAAGTTTCACTTCAAAAAAAAATATAATACAGATTACATATAGGAGGACATCGCAAAGTCAACCATTTTAGGAACATTGCAAGATAAAATATCAGATCTGTCTAACAATAACATTGAATAATCTTAGCCAGTTGTCGAACTCTCAAATCCTGGACATTTTTTCAACCCCGAAGCCCGAATGAAAAACGGAACCCTTAGAGAATCACTCGTGTGTCTGCCTGTCCGTTTATTACATGCTTTATTGGCTATTTTATTAAAATTGTTTATTCTATTCTCATATTATAACAACCCAAGTTTCACGTGAACGAAATAATGAGTAAAAACTAGTTTAAAATAAAATCAACTTACGTAATTAACCCCTGGGAAATCTTGTACCGGTTTTACATTTCTGTCTTCACATTGGCCTTGGGAGACGACTTGTGAATAAGAAAATGAAATTAAGGCAAGAAAAACAATCGCGGAAAGTTGCTTAAACATTTTTACTACTAGGCACTTCTACGTCTGTTAGTTGCAAAGTGTATTGGTACTACAGTTTTCCGAATGCGTATATATATATACGAAGAAAAGTGGTCCAGCAAATCAAATTATTTAATCTTATCGTTCGATTGGGGATCGAAGTTTAAGTTGTTTCTTGTCGGAAAAATATCGTTATCTCTGATCTACTAACAACTTTGGGACTTTTCCTAACGCTAATTGGGGAGGGGTAGGAGAAAGTCAATTTGGGCATTATGGCCCTGTTGCGTGGGGGGTTGGGGATGTCAAAAATGGATGAATTTATGCATATATTATTCAACAGTTCTTATTCTGAAAGAGTATCTTTTGTGGATTTTCTTGCCTTCGTGAAGAAATCATTATAAACAAATAAAATTAATTAATCTAATCATGTATTATTAAGTAGGTATTCAACAATATGTTTTTTCTTTATCGGAAATGCCATTAATTACATTAATTATGCTTTATTGACATTATCCAAGTGTTTACGATTATAACAACGTGTTCCTAATGCTAACAGGTTTAATTTTGATTGATTTCGTTAATGCATATTTTACTGTCGTCCTATGGCAAGCAGCTTGCTATGTCCTGTTGAACGAATGTCGTGCTTCTACTGGCGAGACCCATATTTCTAAGAATTTCCAGAATTCGGGCTATGTCGTCATCAATACTCCTAGTCCTGCTCCTTACATATAATATTTCTGCGAAATCAAAAAAATAGTTGAATATCCTAAAGACTAACGAATGAGTTCGTGAACACAAAATTTTTCGTCATAAATCCAAACATTAACGTTCTCTGTATAAGACTTAAAGAAAAAAAAATATTTTCTAAATGTTCATGCTTACCTCTTTTGTTGTTGCTGTCTACATTAACGCAATTGTAATCGACAGTGTAGCGATCATAATCGAACTCAAGGATTTTATATTGCACTGCTTCGTCGGAATCGTCGTATTTTACATTTATAATCCCTTGACTGTCATTACTAGCCAATGTCACTACGCCATCAGACTTAGAGCTTTTATGTACCGAAGAGATTCTCGAGGATGTAAGTGATATTCTTGTAAAGTTTAGAGACTCGCAGTCGGCCTGACTGTCGGAACTATATACAGTGTACCATCTCCTCAAATTAGCTCCATACTATTAAAAAAATACAGCGTGTAATTATACAATATTTTAAGTCTGTAATATCTTCGAAAATATTCATTTAAATTGCATGCTGTAAAGGGCCATATTGATCTATGTTAAATGCACAATGTATTTAAAAGTACTTAATTGGATAAGGATTAATGCTGTATTGCTTAAAATCGCTTCGTAAATAAGCCATTATTTCTCGTAAAAAGTGCAGGATAAAAAATGGTTATTGTGGGTTATCCTTAAGAAATCGACATATACCATCGCGGACTTTTTTGTAGACCTTTTTAAGGTGTA
>NW_020439604.1:5591-18959 GCF_000699045.2 Agrilus planipennis
TCCCGGCCGGTACCGCCGCAACCGCTATGTCCCTGCATTTTAAATCTGTAATATCTTCGAAAATATTCATTTAAATTAGATGCTGTAAAGGGCCATATTGATCTACATTAAATGCACAATGTATTTAAAAGTACTTAATTGGATAAGAATTAATGCTGTATTGCCTACAATCGCTTCGTAAATAAGTCATTATTTCTCATAAAAAGTAAAGGATAAAAATGGTTATTGTGGGTTATCCCTAAGAGATAGACATATACCATCCCGGACTTTTTTGTAGACCCTTTTAAGATGTACAATATTGTAGTACATTATNTTTTAATAGGAACCAACAGAAAATATGTATAACGGCCAAATCTTTGAACATTTACTTGAGTCAATCGTTTGTGAATGTTTGTAACATAAATGATTTTGCTTGTGATTAGTTAGTTAGTTAGTAAGTAATTTATTAATTTAAAATTTACGATTAGCTGACTTTCTTTAAAAGATAATTGTAAAATAGATTCCGCGTAGGTACTCTATCGATTGGCATTCGATTGTAAATCCTGGAAAGGTTTGTGAATGTTTATTTCTGGAGGAAAATAAAAAATAAATTTATTTTCTCAATGCTCTTTACTGTAAACATCAATAATCTTATATTGAAAATGATAACAACAGGAGTCCTTATATATGTTTTTTTTTCACTGTAAGATTACCTATAGTTACACTAGAGGGCATTGAACGACTTTTCTTCAATAAATATTGATTGAAAAATATTGATCAATGATGGTACACGTTTTTCGAACCAATTAACTAAATAGTCTCAAACAAAGTCATTTTATGTTTTATGAAATCTTCAAAAGATACCCCCTGAACATACTAAATATACTACAGAATGTCTTTATATACAACATTTACAGTTTTTTTGTCATTAGACAATACAAACCGGCTTCCCGGCCGGTACCGCCGCAACCGCTATGCCCCTGCATTTTAACTGTGTAATATCTTCGAAAATATTCATTTAAATTAGATGCTGTAAAGGGCCATATTGATCTACATTAAATGCACAATGTATTTAAAAGTACTTAATTGGATAAGAATTAATGTTGTATTGCCTACAATCGCATCGTAAATAAGTCATTATTTCTCATAAAAAGTAAAGGATAAAAATGGTTATTGTGGGTTATCCCTAAGAGATAGACATATACCATCCCGGACTTTTTTGTAGACCCTTTTNGAAACGCGTTTTATGGTGTCTTCTTTCTTGTCCTGGATCTTCCTGTGGGACTTCATCTCGCTCTTCATATCTTCAAATTGAGAAAACCTTTCCTTCAGTTGTCGGATAGTTTTCGCTCCATATAAAATAGATTTCTCAACTGGGTCTTCTGGTATTCCCTCTATTATGTACTTTATTACGGTTCGAGGTTCCAGATCCGCTTGGCTGGCTATCTCGAGCATCTTATACGTATACTCTTGATACGTTTCGTCGTTCCTTTTATTTCGCCTGGATAACTCGCGGTGAACCTTGTAGCTATCCACCACTTCCTCAAACTCGCTTTTTAGCGCGGATTTTAAACTTTTCCAAGTCTTACCGCATTTTTCGTATCGGACGAAGAGCTTGGCTGAACCAGTGAGAAGACGTTTTGCATAAGCCACCTTCTGAACATCAACCCACTGACACAATTCTGCCATCTCCTCGAAATCATCCAACCACCGAGTGACGCTTAGTTTTTCATCACCACTGAACTTTTCTAATGATTCTTCCACATCTCGAAAAGTCAGGGATACTTGTTCACGTGTTTGCTTCCGTCGGCAACCCGTCTTAGTCGCTTTGGGAACGTCTTCGTCATCTTCTTCGTATTCACTTTCGCTATCTTCTTCGTCTTCACCTGGTTCGACATAATCATTCGTAATAGCCTCATTGTTCATCATCAGTGCAGTTCGGAGTCGCTCCTGTAATTCCTTTTTGCTTCCTTGCGTAGACAGCTCCAATTCTTCCAACTTTTTCCGTAAATCTGCCATCTTCATCTTCACGATATCGCCCTGGTTATCACTCATGATTCCAAACTTCTTAAATAGTTTGCAACAATTTCTAATTGTTCAAACTCTGATGAACCACTCGCGACACACAACCAATATGCCTTTCTTCTTTTAAACACTACCGATTAGCGGCTTCACGTTACACTATCGATATCCCGGTTGAGCCCCCAAAATATGTAGGGATTTAATTTGATAGCATAAACGTTACTCAAAATCGTAGTGTCCTTTTTTCTTATTTATTTACAAGTATATACAGAGCTGATATTTACAAGAAAACATACGCGATCCTCGAACAACCTTCTTCTTTTCAATCTGAACAACGACTTCCTTAACATCAATCACCAACTTCCAAACGCGCTACCTGCTACCCCCATGGGTAGAGTACCATAAAACTATAAATCGTTGTTCGAGCATTCGCTGTCTTTATTCATAACATTTTAAGTAATATCTTATTTTCTATTAATACCTAACTTGACTTTATTAATTAATCCTACACGCTCCCGATACCACATATATTATACATATAAACCTTCCTCTTGAATCACTCTATCTTTTAATATAAACCGCATCAAAATCCGTTGCGCAGTTTTAAAGATTTAAGCATACATAGGGACAGACGGCGGGAAAGCGACTTTGTTTTATACTATGTAGTGATTTACGTATACGAGATTCGATAGAGAAGTTGTTGAAATCAGTTGAAATACAAAATTTAGAAATTTGACTTAATCGTCGAAATACCCGTCAGCGATTTTTAATTAATTAATTGTGAATCTAATAGTGTTTATAATGCAATTTTTCGTTTCTTAATAGACAGATCGTAGAACTAGATATTTATATGTTTATTTTGTTACTTATAGACGTTTATTAAGCGATAAATGTAACATTTGTTAATACTAACAGATGTTAATTTTTTCTCTTCACAATTTCCCAACTTTATTTAATTTTGGAGTCTTTATTAGATTATCTAGCTTATACGAAAATTATTATCAATGGTTATCTCATCAACGATAAGAACTGCATTCATCCCAGTGCATTTTGCATTAACAAGTAAATGCTTATTCTACCAATATTTTCATAAATTCGGGTGTTTACGATTAAAAGAACTCATTCACATTGCTAACAGATTTATTTTTGATCAATTTCGTTGATACAAATTTTACTGTTATCCTATGGCAAGCAGCTTGCTACGTCCTGTAGAACGTATGTTTTCTGTATACTGCCGAGACCATTATCTTGAAGAATTTTCTCAACTTCGTTTGCGTACTTGTCTGGTAAGGCCCTGGTCCTGCCCCTTACGTATAATGTTTCTGCGAAATCAAAAAAATAGTTGAATATCCCAAAGACTAACGAACGATTTCTTGTACACAAAATCATTCAATTTTTCGTCATAAATACAAACTTTAACGTTGTCTTTATAAGACTTGTAAATGCTCATGCTTACCTCTTTTGTTGCTGCTGTCTACATTAACGCAATTGTAATCGATAGTNTAATATTAATGACACGCAAATATATTTAGGGTTTCGTACTGCGGAAAGTAAAAAAAGGAACCCTTACGGGAACACTTCGTTGATCATCTGTCTGTCTGTCTATCAAGACCATTTTCTCAGGTACGCGTGGGGGTATCAAGTTGAATTTTATATCACATACTCAGGTCTACATTCTCTTGAAGCTGTGAAAAAATCAAACTTCTAAGTTAATGCTCTCAAGAGGTACGGCGGCTAATACCGCATATTTTGACACTTGCAAGAGAATCCAAACCTATAAGGTACTTCCTGTTGACTTAGAATCATGAAATTTGACATGACGCCAATACGCTACAAGTTAAGGAAAAAATCCGAAAATTGTAAATTTATAATTACACCACAAAAAAATATTTTTTTAATTGTAATATTGTAATTATACGTTTTGGGAACTAATTTTGCGGGAAGTCTTAAAACATACTCGGAAAAAGAGCGGGAAAATTTTCGATACTCGATTTGTACGGTGGGGGGAATGGTCAATTTTCATAGATGTTCTTAAATAACTTTACAACTGTTTATTTTAAAGTATATATATTTGAGACCCTTACAACAAGTAAGAACTACAAAACTACTGAACGTAAAATTTTGAAAGAAATACAGAAAATACAGAATATAATAGAACATGTTTTCTTCTACTGCAATGTTAAGTTGGTTCTTGGCTTAGGGTTCCATACGTCCGAATGAAAAACGAAACCCTTATTATAGGATCATTCGTGTGCCTGTCTGTCCGTTTCTTACAAAGCTTTTTAATGGCTATTTTTTTTTTGAAATTGTTAATTTTTAAGTTATAACAACCCAAGTTTCACGTGAACGAAATAATGAGTAAAAGATAGTTTAAAATAAAAGTCAACTTACGTAATTAACCCCTGGAAAATCTTGTACCGGTTTTACATTTCTGTCTTCACACTGGCCTTTGGAAACCACTTGTGAATAAGAAAATGAAATTAATCCAAGAAAAACAATCGCGAAAAGTTGATTGAACATCTTTGTTAGCACTTCTAGTCTGTTACAACGCAAAGTGTAGTTGTCTTGGATTTTTCTGGACGCATATATATATGCGAAAATAATTTGTTCAAGAAATCAAATTAATTAATCTTATCGTTTCATTAAGTACTAAAATATGTCGTTATCTCTGATCTGTAAGTTAATTAATTAAGGCTAATTAAGGGAGGTGGGTGTCCAGCCGGACGTTAAAATCTTATTACGTGAGGGCTGAGAAGGTGAAAAATTGAGGAATTTTGGTACGTAATTTATAGACAACCCTATTAAACAATTCAATAGTTATTATCATAGAGAAAAGCATTTTTTTGCATTTAATTAATCTAATCGGGTCTCATTAAGTACGTGTAGGTATTTTTTTAAGGAAAATGTACAGTTATCTCTCGCCCTTCAGTCAATGATAAAATAATTCATACAGTAATCGGTTTTAATTATAAAAAAACTGTACTTTTTTGCCAATTTCCTTAATAAATGATTAAAAATGTTTGATACAGGGAAATGTTCGCGTATAGAGCTTCAAGTACCTGTCTTTTGATTTTTTTTGTCTTTTTATCTCGTACCTATTATTGAATGGATGTACTTCAGTTTTGTATTTTGTTACTGCTTTTTAAAAAACTTTATAATCTTATCTATATTGAATACTAGGTTTTACCAGCGGCTTCCCTCTCGTTGTTGACAAGTATCAAAAATCGACGACCACATAAAACAAATTTTTCTATCCCTCGGGAACAGTATTTTTTCTGGATAACAGGTACCCTGTGTCCTTTTCTGTACTCCTGACAATGTGTGTACAAAATTTCATGATAATCCGTTGGGCAGTTAAGGCGTGAAAACGTAATAAACAAACTGTGGATCCCGTATCAATTTTTGACCCGAAATGGGATATTTGGCGAGTTACAAATCTAAAAATTACTGCCTGAGTTTCTACAACAGTTTTATCTAGAACTACCCCGGCCGAGTATTTCACACCTCCGAAACTTTGCCCTGCAACTCTGGGCGCGTGTCTAAAAGTCTAAAAACCATTGCTAGGAATGGAATCGGACTAACATTTTTGCTATTGTATAGGATTTGACGCACTTGAAGCTGTTTACCCTACTCCAAGACTGTGGGGTGTTGTCAATATTTTGATATTTAGGATGTTCAATTGGATATAAGACAGTAAACTACAATCGAGTCTGAACTACCCCCGATTTAGTATATTACACCTCCAGAACTGTTTTTCCGCTTTAGAAATACGTGTTGCTGATTATTTTTCGACGGAAAATATTATATTTGGAGAGCTATAAGCCTAAAACATCTTTTTCTCATATACGAATGACAAGTTTTACTGCAGGTCGAACCTGAAACTCCATATATCTCTCGAAGCTATTCAGGTGAAGTAGGTGGTTTTTTTATTACATTTTGGCAATTCATTCGCAAAGTAAATATAGTGCATAGATCCTGTTGTAAATTTTTTTTACAATAAAATGAAGAGAGCGTTGTAATGTTTTAAGTAGTGTTTGTAATTATATATTATTAAAAGAGTAATATTTGTAATTGCGTTTTCGAAAACGGTTGGATCGGTGAAATTTAAAACATGGTGAACGCTCGATCTAGGAAATGTTTATTTTTTGAAAAAAAACGAAAATTCGGTGCCCTCTAGTGTAAACATCAGTAATCTTATATTGAAAATGATAATAACAGGAGTAGATACTTAAAGTAATTTTCACTCTAAGAATACTTATAGATACACTATATAGATGGCATTGAAAATTTATTTTCCATTTTTTCCTCAAAAATATTGAGTCGCAAATATTTTCCTTGCGTATAGAATTCATAATTCACGAACGATTTACAAACAATTGAGTAGCCACAGTCATGGGGCGCTGATCCTAAGACTGGTTGGACACGCACCTCCACTCGAATTTAACTATAACTAAAAGAAATATTAGTTAGTTCTAATTAATTACCAAAGTTAGAATGGTCAACCTATTCCAAAATCATCCTAATCTCATGCACGATAAGGATTGCAGTGACTCCAGCCAAATACCTGCTCTTTCTCTAAGGTTCCCTGTAGTTGTAAACATTCTCATTTTTAGTGACTACAGTTAGAACTATAGAACAGTATAGCAAATGGGGTTTTACATATAGTTTAAACAATACTATTGATATAGATATATAATGTTTACTTTTTCGGCAATTTTACTATTTATGTATCTGTAAAACATAAGCAATAATGTAGCGAGCACGAGTGTGTTTGTGTGCGATCGGGTACACGTGTGCATGAACGGCTTATCGATTCGCCGACTAGCCACAGGCGCCTTTCTTTTCATGTGCGCCGTATTTGTAAATGTGTGTGTCGTACCTGCGTTCTGCGAAAGCGGTTAAACAGTTCAAAGAAAAAGTAAACTATCCGAATGTTTTCCAGAAGGTTCGCGAAAGTAAACAAAAGAGGATTTAAGGGAAGAGACGATCGCCGAAAGGAGGAGAAATAAATTGACCGTTGCAGAAGTGAATCGAGAAATAAATTAACAGTGGTAGCAGTGAAATAAATAGCGCAGTGGATAGTTTTTCTCGTTATCAGTTTTAGGAGTAATTTTGTTAAACCCATATTACAATAACTTTATCTATAAGCACTCCAAGATATTTATACTTTTTAATCCACCCCGCAGTAAAATCAGTTCAGTCAATTTAGTTTTTCCAATATTAACCCTTAAAGAATTTTTGGACAACCACTCACACATTAAAGTTAATTCGCCATTTATTACATTAATTATGCTTTATTGACATTATCCAAGTGTTTACGATTATAACAACGTGTTCCTAATGCTAACAGGTTTAATTTTGATTGATTTCGTTAATGCATATTTTACTGTCGTCCTATGGCAAGCAGCTTGCTATGTCCTGTTGAACGAATGTCGTGCTTCTACTGGCGAGACCCATATTTCTAAGAATTTCCAGAATTCGGGCTATGTCGTCATCAATACTCCTAGTCCTGCTCCTTACATATAATATTTCTGCGAAATCAAAAAAATAGTTGAATATCCTAAAGACTAACGAATGAGTTCGTGAACACAAAATTTTTCGTCATAAATCCAAACATTAACGTTCTCTGTATAAGACTTAAAGAAAAAAAAATATTTTCTAAATGTTCATGCTTACCTCTTTTGTTGTTGCTGTCTACATTAACGCAATTGTAATCGACAGTGTAGCGATCATAATCGAACTCAAGGATTTTATATTGCACTGCTTCGTCGGAATCGTCGTATTTTACATTTATAATCCCTTGACTGTCATTACTAGCCAATGTCACTACGCCATCAGACTTAGAGCTTTTATGTACCGAAGAGATTCTCGAGGATGTAAGTGATATTCTTGTAAAGTTTAGAGACTCGCAGTCGGCCTGACTGTCGGAACTATATACAGTGTACCATCTCCTCAAATTAGCTCCATACTATTAAAAAAATACAGCGTGTAATTATACAATATTTTAAGTCTGTAATATCTTCGAAAATATTCATTTAAATTGCATGCTGTAAAGGGCCATATTGATCTATGTTAAATGCACAATGTATTTAAAAGTACTTAATTGGATAAGGATTAATGCTGTATTGCTTAAAATCGCTTCGTAAATAAGCCATTATTTCTCGTAAAAAGTAAAGGATAAAAAATGGTTATTGTGGGTTATCCCTAAGAGATAGACATATACCATCGCGGACTTTTTTGTAGACCTTTTTAAGGTGTACAATACTGTAGTATATTATTTTGATCTATCTCGTAGGGTTCAGCCAGCGTTTGCAATGTAAGCGCAAAAAAATGTGTTTATTTACGACATCACATTACAAACCTCTAAAATTATCAGTGTTTCTCTACTATATTATGCATGTATTATACATATAAACCTTCCTCTTGAATTACTCTATCTATTAAAAAAAACCGCATTAAAATCCGTTGCGTAGTTTTAAAGATCTAAGCATACATAGGGACAGACAGCGGGGGAAATGCGTTGCATGATTTCGTTACATAGCAACTCGCATGAAACGAACTTACCCTACCGTGCGTAAAGAAGTTTCACTTCAAAAAAAAAATATAACACAGATTACATATAGTAGGACATCGCAAAGTCAACCATTTTAGGAACATTGCAAGATAAAATATCAGATCTGTCTAACAATAACATTGAATAATCTTAGCCAGTTGTCGAACTCTCAAATCCTGGACATTTTTTCAACCCCGAAGCCCGAATGAAAAACGGAACCCTTAGAGAATCACTCGTGTGTCTGCCTGTCCGTTTATTACATGCTTTATTGGCTATTTTATTAAAATTGTTTATTCTATTCTCATATTATAACAACCCAAGTTTCACGTGAACGAAATAATGAGTAAAAACTAGTTTAAAATAAAATCAACTTACGTAATTAACCCCTGGGAAATCTTGTACCGGTTTTACATTTCTGTCTTCACATTGGCCTTGGGAGACGACTTGTGAATAAGAAAATGAAATTAACGCAAGAAAAACAATCGCGAAAAGTTGATTGAACATCTTTATTAGCACTTCTAGTCTATAACAACGCAAGGTGTAATTGTTTTTCATTTTTCTGGACGCAGATATATATATATGCGAAGAAAAGTTGTTGAAGAAATCAAATTGATTAATCCTATTGTTTTAATCCTATTGTTTCATGAAGTGCTGAATTGTGTCGTTATCTCCTATTTGTAAGTTAATTAATTAAGGCTAATTAGGGGAGGTGGATGTCTAGCCGGACGTTAAGATGCTATTACGTGAGGGTTGGGTAGGTGAAAAATTGATAGACCACCCTATTAAATAATTCAGTAGTCATTATTATAACGAAAAGCATTTTCTTGTGTATTTAATTAATCTAATTGTGTCTCTTTAAGTGGGTGTACGTGTATTTTTCTCTCTCTATCTGTCTCTCTCGCTCTCTCGTTCTTCAGCAAATCGGTTTTAATTATAAAAATAACTACCTTTTTCTCAATTTTCTTAATAAATGATTAAAAATTAACACAAGTGTTTACGTATAGAACCTCAAGTACCCTTCTTTTTAATTTTATTGTCTTTTTATCTCGTAATTATTATTGAATGGATGTACTTCAGTTTTGTATTTTGTTATTGCGTTTTAACAAACATTAGAATCTTATCTATACTAGGTTTTACCCGCGGCTTCGCTTTCGTTGTTGACAAATATGAAGGATCGACGACCACATAAAACTAATTTTTCTATTTCTACAAAATTTCATTATAATCGTTTGGCCAGTTAAGGCGTAATAAACAAGCTGTGTGTCGCCTATCAATTTTTGACCCAAAATGGAATATTTGGCGAGTTACAAATCCCAAAATTACTGCCTGAGTTTCTACAGCAGTTTTAGCCAAAACTACCCCGACTGAGTCTTAAAATCATTGTCAGGAATGAATCGTATATTTTTGCCATTGTATAGGGTTTGACGAACTTGGAACCTTGTAGCCTACTCCAAGACTGTGTGGCTCTGTCGATTTTTTGATATTTAACTTGTGTTGGTACAACTTTTTATTTATTCAAAAAAAGAAGAAATTAATTAAAAAACTCATTCACTTGCCAACGGATCTAATATTTATTTCGTATAAATTTCACAAATTTACTTTTATTTTAAAATAAGCATGCACCTGGGTCCTGTACAACGTATGTCTTTTCTATATCGCCGAGACCATTATCTTCAAGAATTTTCGCAACTTTAGCGGCACTTTCGTTTGAGAAGACCCTAGTCCTGCTTCTGGCATATAATATTTCTGGAAAAGCAAAAAATAATTATATATTTTAAATTCTAACGATTGATTTTTACTTGCTGCTGTCTACATTAACGCAATTGTAATCGATAGTGTACCAATTGTAACTGAACCCAAGAATTTTATATTGCACTGAGTTGGCAGCATTGTTGTATTTTACATTTATGATACCTTGACCGTCATTACTGGCCAATGTAACTACGCCGTCAGACTTANAGAAGTGGAGGTAGATCTACATTAGACTATCGTTCACAAACAGTTAAGGATGCAGGATATGGTAGTTTAAGGGAAATGAAGATTACTCCACGATAGGGAAGATGATGATGATGGAAAATTAAGAGGACGAATCATCGGCAAATTTAACATGTGCCATGTGTTCAATAAACTTATTGTTACCTCTCGTCCACAAAATAATTTAATTCTGTCTTCATAAATATAAAGTTTATAATCGCGATTATGAGGTTATAGAAAGAAATTACTTTATATATGCGCTTTGTTACCTTTTCTGCGTTCGAAGTCTATATTTTCGCAATAGTAATCAATGGTGTATTGTTCATGATTGTACCCGAGAATTGTAAATTGCACTGGATCGACAGATTTCTCGAATTTTATATCTATGGTTCCTTGACCACTACCACTAGCCAATGTAACTACACCATTAGACTTAGACCATTGCTTTATTGGTATATATTTCTGATGCGAAATTACATTTGAGGATGCAGATGAGGGTCTTTCAAAGTTTAGATACTGGCAGTCGATCTGGATGTTGGAAGTAAACACAGTGAACCATCTCCACATAGTTCCATACTATTCAAAAAACAATTATAATGAATTGGATAATTTGTTATTAATTGAGTAATTTTTAAAAATAATACCAAAATATAATAACTGTGTAATAAAGAAGTAGTCACGTTTTGTAAAATTCATATGGCCATTTCTGTTCTATTAAGATACAAAATATTTCGTATGTCTGCCTCTGTTTTAGTTACATCGTAAAATCAACCACAAAAAAGTTCTGAAATGTTGTTGAAAGTGTTGAATAAATTCTCTCAACAGGAGCAGATGTCCGAAATGAGGAAATCGCAAAGTCAACAATTTTAGAAACATTGAAAAATAAAATATCGCGTCTAGCTAAAATTATCGTAAATAAATAATCGAAGCCATCGTTAAACTCTAAAATGCCGGACATTTTTTCAACCTCGAAGCCCGGGTGGCACTAAGCATACAAAGGTTTATTGGCTAGCATCTGTTAATTGTTCATTGTTAAATTATAATAACTCGAGTTTCACGTGAACAATGTGACGTGTAAAATAAAGTCAACTTACGTAATTAACTCCTGGAAAATCGGTTATTGGTTTTATTTTTCTGTCTTCACACTGACCTTGAGAGATGTATTGTGAATAAGAAGACGAAATGAATGCAAGAAAAACAATCGCTAAAAGTTGCTTAAACATTTTTACTAAGTACCTACTTCTAGGGTGTTGCTTGCAAAATGTAATGGTCCTGTATTTTTCTGAGTGTATATATATATTGTTCAACAGATCGAATCAATCATCTTGTTATGATGTTAATGTCAAATAATAAGTTGTTTTTCCGAGAACTGTGCTGTAATCTCTCATCTCTCAACCACTTATTAGCGGATGTAAGTGTACCTATTTGGGGAAAGAACGGGGTCAACCGGGCGTTATGTCTTGTTATATATGAGGCGGGGTAGTTAAATATTGATGAATTATATATTCTATGGACAATAGTACAGAATAATTAAGCACATGTTATTAAAAAGAGTGGTGTTTTTTATATTTGTAAAAAAAATTTGATAAACAAGTCAAATTAATCATTCTAGGTAGGTATTTTTCTCTTTATCAGAAATATGAAATCATCTCTCTGTGATTCATTGAAGTGTTTGCTCGTAGGAGTTTACAAGTACTCTTCTTTTTAATTAAATTATCTTTATTTTTGGCACTATCTCGCAATGTACACCAATGTTTTAAGCTATCTTTATTTTGTAACAGCATTTTAACAAACTTTAGAGTTGTATCTAAATTCAAATTCTGTAAGTAAACTGATACATCGCAGTCACTTGATAATGAATATATTCTCAAACATAAACCAGCGAAGCGCAGGAGTTGTTTTTCTCCCTTAAAACTGTGGGGTGCTGCTCATTTTTCAACCGAATACAGGATATTTAGCTAGTCCTGAGTTTGCAAACGTAAACTTGTACAAAACCCTAATTTTTATAGCGAATCTAGTCGAAACTATCTCCGACTTGTTATTTTACTTCCCGGGAACTGTTTCTGCGCTCCAGTAACATAGATTGCTGAGATATTTAGGGAGCTATAAACGTAAAAAGTTTTTATCTCGTATCAATGACAAGTTTTTATTGTAGTTTCAACCAGATGTGTTGCAGAAACTCGCGATTCGTAAGATACAATTAAGAATGATGTTTGTTCTTGAGGAAATTTTTGTATTGAGTTGAAAGATAACTTTCTTTTATCCTCAAGTCGCACGCTAAATTAATGGCGAGCGAACTAGTTGTTGCTTATTTTCGGTAGTGAAAACACTTGTTTTTAAATTAACTGTTTTTATTTACATACGTATATACAAATTGAACGTGTGCATTTAAAATTTATAAAAAACATATGAAGGAAATTAAAGTAACTAAAAATGAATCTCTCTTCTAAATGAACCGTTGCAACCCCTTTTATTAGGAATGGTTGATAGAAACCACCCCACTCTTATCATACATAAAGAAAGGTTGAGCATACAACCAAACAAAACTTTCTCTTGCAAAACTGACTCGACGAAAAATATATATACAATTGAAACAAATAATGGCACTAGAAAGCGTGCTTCTTATTTTCCAGCTAGTTATCCAGGCTACATTGTCATGGTAAAATTGCAATTTTGCACAATCAGCATTTAAGTTTTCTTTATTGTTCTTTAAATGTAAATCTTTAGATTTGTTACAAATACGTCTTAGCATTCAGACGTGCGAACCTACATCCTTTTCATTTTGTAACATTTAACGCTTATATTGAGTATTAATGTACAAGTAAATAAAACGTGAACTC
>NW_020439604.1:21024-23659 GCF_000699045.2 Agrilus planipennis
AGATGAAATGTTACAGGGATTATAGGAAAGTACAGTAATAGAGTTATTTAAATAGATAAGCAAGATACAATAGATTATTTACAAAAGGAAGGAATTTTTATAGACACTAATCGAAAATAGAAAAGAAATATTTTAGAAAGGTATTTACAATATATAAACAAAATGAAACAATTTTCACACATGTGGTGGATATCGCCACAAGGTTATAGAAAGAAATTACTTTATATAAGCTCATTGTTACCTTTTCTACGTTTCGTGTCTATATTTTCGCAATTGTAATCAATGGTAAACTGATCATGGTTGTAGCCGAGAATTGTAAATTGCACTGGATCGACAGATTTCTCGAATTTTATTGCTATAACTCCTTGACCACTACCACTAGCCAATGTAACTACACCGGTAGACTTAGACCATTGTTTTATTGGTACATATTTCTGATGCGAAATTACATTTGAGGACGCAGGTGACGGTCTTTCAAAGTTTAGATACTGGCAGTCGATCTGGATGTTGGAAGTAATCACAGTGAACCATCTCCGCAGGCTTCCATACTATTAAAAAAAAATTATAGTGAATTGGATAATTTACTATTAGATGACTAATTTTTAAAAACAGGTAGTCACGTTTTGTAAAATTCATATGGCTATTTGTGTTCTATTAAGATACAAAATATTTCTTATATCTGCCTGTCTGTTTGTACGTACTAGCTAATATTCGAATAAATAGCCTCGCTTTTACGGTGCTAGTCCTGTCAGGATAGTACTTTCGTGACAGTTATGAAAATATTTAAGAAAATGCGAACAATGTGACGTGTAAAATAAAGTTAACTTACGTAATCAACTCCTGGAAAATCTTTTGCCGGTTTTATATTTCTGTCTTCACACTGACCTTGAGAGATGTATTGTGAATAAGAAGACGAAATGAATGCAAGAAAAACAATAGCAAAAAGTTGCTTAAACATTTTTACTAAGTACCTACTTCTAGGTTGTTGCTTGCAAAATGTAATGGTCCTGTATTTTTCTGAGTGTATATATATATTGTTCAACAGATCGAATCAATCATCTTGTTATGATGTTAATGTCAAATAATAAGCTGTTTTTCCGAGAACTGTGCTGTAATCTCTCATCTCTCAACCACTTATTAGCGGATGTAAGTGTACCTATTTGGGGAAAGAACGGGGNGAACTGTTGCAGAAACTCGCGATTCGTAAGATACAATTAAGAATGACTAGTCAACAATTTGAGTATAATTAAGTAATAATAAAATGATAGTCTTAGTCTAGCTTATTTGATAATTGGGGAACATGGAAATGACAAGGAAGTATCACAGGGCGAGTGAAGACGGTATGCCGTCTCACCGCCCTGCATTTGCACGATTTTGAATTCGACACGTAACTTTCGTCTCTCGACTCGATTCGACTCGACTCCTCTATTGTCATTAATGCCGTTATTTAAACGGTCGCTAAATGATTAATGACAGAGTAAGTAGGTTGGTGTTAGCTTGCAATTTGAAATAACTAATTCAGATGTACAGGTCCAACGAAGGAAGCTGGCGAGCGGTCTCGCAGGTATTTGCCTATTTATGATCTATTTGGGTAAGTCACTTGGAGCCGATACACAAATAAGCTTTCAGTAGGCGTAAATAAATAGTATTAATGCAGATAGGACAGTAGCGTACTAGAAAATAATGTAGAAACATAACTTTTCCAAAAAGAAAAAATAAACCTATTGCTTTTGTTTTATAGTCAGTTTTCACATTCACTGTCATCATGAAAATCTCTATCACTGTCACCAACATCAACAATTAGTTCTTTTGTTTGTCTGTCTATAACTTGCTCATTGATCCCTATTTTTAAATATTTAATCTACGCCCCTGATAGGAATACTGAAGAAAGAGGGCTGCAATCATTATACCTACAACTGCTTACTTTTGCCACCGCGGATCCACGCCATTTTAAAATGCCGCCAGCTTCCAGCGTCAGGCCTGTACCAACTTTGTACAAATGATTTAAATATGAATTTGTGGATACTATGTAACAATATGTTTTTTGGGTACAAAGAAATGCCAGGACAAAAAGGAGTTCCAGGGGCGTGAAAAACTTATACAGGAGTTGAACTTGCTGTAACCGAAACTATTGTAGAAATTCGCGATTCTTAGGATTGTAATTCGCCAAATATCCCGTTATATGTCGAAAAATCGCTAGCACCCCGGTATTTTAGAATGGTAATGTAGCGGTAACACCGTTAAAATTAATTTTTATATTCGTTTTTATTGAATTTTTATTATTATTATTGTTTTGTAAATATTCTTCAAAATCTATTTGTAGACTTACAACTTCTTATCTTGTGCATGCCTTTGTTTCCTTTCAACCTAGATTCTATTGTTCTACTATCGTTAGCCTTTACCTAGAATTTCATCTTCACCTGTACTTGCATGCACCCCTTACTAATTGCTGTACTTTCCCTTAATTACTTTTCCTAAAATTCTATATTGCTCGCTCTGAGTGCTATAAACCTGTACCTTCAACTTTACTGTTCATACTGTTCCTTCTTGAATATTCTATCTCTTTTTACTAACAATTCAGCTGTATATAAACCCCTAAATTTCCATACTAACTAACCACTCTGCTGTCAACATT
>NW_020439604.1:28350-32494 GCF_000699045.2 Agrilus planipennis
AATATTCTTCTAAATCTATTTGTAGACTTACAACTTCTTATCTTGTGCATGCCTTTGTTTCCTTTCAACCTAGATTCTATTGTTCTACTATCGTTAGCCTTTACCTAGAATTTCATCTTCACCTGTACTTGCATGCACCCCTTACTAATTGCTGTACTTTCCCTTAATTACTTTTCCTAAAATTCTATATTGCTCGCTCTGAGTGCTATAAACCTGTACCTTCAACTTTACTGTTCATACTGTTCCTTCTTGAATATTCTATCTCTTTTTACTAACAATTCAGCTGTATATAAACCCCTAAATTTCCATACTAACTAACCACTCTGCTGTCAACATTCGAGTAAGTCTACAACATTTCTTTATTGTTAATTGTCTGTCTGTTTTCATTGTTTTTGTATATATTTTTGTGTCTTGTTGTGTTCTTGTGTCTTTTCAACTTTTACGTTTTTCGTCTGTTGTATATTTCTTTTTTCATTCATAGTTTTTGTTGCGTGTACATAAATTCAAGTTATTGTTATATCTTAGTGTTTTATTTGTGTTTTTATTTATTAAACATACCCTAAACGCTAAAGTAAGATAGTTTCGGGAGTGTAATATACTCCTTTGAGGGTATTTCTAGCTAGAGTTATTTTAAAAACTCGCTTACGAGAATGATATTATATGGAAATCTGAGAAACTTCTCTTACTGTCATCATATTTCACGAAACAATTTCGTTAGCGTTCATTTAGGTTCGGCTACAGATAATTTTTTTTTTCCTTTTGAAAAGTAATATTATTTTATCAATGCTAATTACATTAACCACATGAATCCCTTTGCATTGTGCATTAACAACCGAATGCTTATGTATCTACATTACTTTTATTTTGGTAAATTCACCTACAATTTTTGTTTTATTTAAAAAAGGGAAGGAATTAGTTAAAAAGAAACTGAGTCACATTGCCAACAGATTTATTATTATTTATTTTTGGCACTATCTCGCAATGTACACCAATGTTTTAAGCTATCTTTATTTTGTAACAGCATAATGAGTAAAAACTAGTTTAAAATAAAATCAACTTACGTAATTAACCCCTGGGAAATCTTGTACCGGTTTTACATTTCTGTCTTCACATTGGCCTTGGGAGACGACTTGTGAATAAGAAAATGAAATTAACGCAAGAAAAACAATCGCGAAAAGTTGATTGAACATCTTTATTAGCACTTCTAGTCTATAACAACGCAAGGTGTAATTGTTTTTCATTTTTCTGGACGCAGATATATATATATATGCGAAGAAAAGTTGTTGAAGAAATCAAATTGATTAATCCTATTGTTTTAATCCTATTGTTTCGTGAAGTACTGAATTGTGTCGTTATCTCCTATTTGTAAGTTAATTAATTAAGGCTAATTAGGGGAGGTGGATGTCTAGCCGGACGTTAAGATGCTATTACGTGAGGGTTGGGTAGGTGAAAAATTGATAGACCACCCTATTAAATAATTCAGTAGTCATTATTATAACGAAAAGCATTTTCTTGTGTATTTAATTAATCTAATTGTGTCTCTTTAAGTGGGTGTACGTGTATTTTTCTCTCTCTATCTGTCTCTCTCGCTCTCTCGTTCTTCAGCAAATCGGTTTTAATTATAAAAATAACTACCTTTTTCTCAATTTTCTTAATAAATGATTAAAAATTAACACAAGTGTTTACGTATAGAACCTCAAGTACCCTTCTTTTTAATTTTATTGTCTTTTTATCTCGTAATTATTATTGAATGGATGTACTTCAGTTTTGTATTTTGTTATTGCGTTTTAACAAACATTAGAATCTTATCTATACTAGGTTTTACCCGCGGCTTCGCTTTCGTTGTTGACAAATATGAAGGATCGACGACCACATAAAACTAATTTTTCTATTTCTACAAAATTTCATGATAATCGTTTGGCCAGTTAAGGCGTAATAAACAAGCTGTGTGTCGCCTATCAATTTTTGACCCAAAATGGAATATTTGGCGAGTTACAAATCCCAAAATTACTGCCTGAGTTTCTACAGCAGTTTTAGCCAAAACTACCCCGACTGAGTCTTAAAATCATTGTCAGGAATGAATCGTATATTTTTGCCATTGTATAGGGTTTGACGAACTTGGAACCTTGTAGCCTACTCCAAGACTGTGTGGCTCTGTCGATTTTTTGATATTTAACTTGTGTTGGTACAACTTTTTATTTATTCAAAAAAAGAAGAAATTAATTAAAAAACTCATTCACTTGCCAACGGATCTAATATTTATTTCGTATAAATTTCACAAATTTACTTTTATTTTAAAATAAGCATGCACCTGGGTCCTGTACAACGTATGTCTTTTCTATATCGCCGAGACCATTNTTCAACCTCGAAGCCCGGGTGGCACTAAGCATACAAAGGTTTATTGGCTAGCATCTGTTAATTGTTCATTGTTAAATTATAATAACTCGAGTTTCTCGTGAACAATGTGACGTGTAAAATAAAGTCAACTTACGTAATTAACTCCTGGAAAATCGGTTATTGGTTTTATTTTTCTGTCTTCACATTGACCTCGAGAGATGTATTGTGAATAAGAAATTGAAATTAATGCAAGAAACACAATCGCGAAAAGTTGCTTAGACATTTTTACTAGCTACTTCTAAAGTGTTACTGGCAAAGTGTAATGGATCTGTATTTTTCTGGATGTATATATGAGAAAAGATTTTTCATCGAATCAATTCATTAATTAGTCGTATCGAACGATACATAAGTTGTTTCTCGGAAATCTCTTATCTCTGAACCACTTAGCGCTTGTAAGTATAAGGGAAAAAAGGTAGTTTAACGGGACGTTGTAGTCCCGTTACGTGAGGGGGTTGGGGAAGTAAAAAAAAATTGATGAATTTTGCAGTGTGTAATTTATGGGCCGCCATATACAATAACTGAATAGTCGGTACCATAAATGGCGCCATTTCCTGTGCAATTTTTTGCATTTGTAAAAAATGTTGATAATCAAATCAAATTCATTAATCGTATCGAACAATAAGCTGTTTATTCTCAGAAATCTTTCATCTTTCGAACACTTAGCGATTGTAAGCGTATTTCGAAAAAAAAGATTGTTCATAAAGATTTGAAGAATTTTGCGATACGTAATTTATCGGTTGGCATATACAACAATTCGGTACAGTCGTTATTATAAAGAGCAGTATTTTTTGTGCATTTTTCTCAATTTGATATAAAAACGAAATTAATTAATCTTACTAGATAGGCATTGAAGTATGTGTTTTTTTCTCTGCCGGAAATGTGCAATCATCTTTCATCCTTCAGCCTGTGTATTATGAAAACTTATGTAGTAATTATTTTTTAATTATAGATCTGTAGAGGTTATAGATCGTATATTTAAGCTAGTTAGTCACATTTACGAGACGGTGAAAGTCCTAGAGGATTATAAACAGAACGTAGTAATAACATTACTTAAAAAGAGGGGTGCGGACAGGTACGAGATATATAGAACAATTACCTTAACTTCCCATGCGTCAAAAATCTTAACTAGAATTGTGTAGAGGAGGATGATAAAATGGGCGGAAGAAGTATTAGGGGATGATCAATTTGGGTTTAGAAGGAATAGACAAATGTGGGAGGCCGTTTTAGCTTTATGGATAAACAATAAAGAAAACTATAGAAAAAAGAAAGAGTGCGTACATGGGATTTGTAGATTTAGAAAAAGCTTTTGACAATGTTAAATGGGACAAGATGTTAAATATACTTAAAAAGAGTGATACTTTGTTTGTATAAAGAACAACAGGCCGTTATAGAGCTAGGGCTGCAGCGTAGAGAAGTAAATATTAGGAAGGGAGTCAGACAGGGATGCACACTGTCACCGCTATTTTTTAATCTATATCTCGAAGACGCCATCAACATTATTAAAGACAGTACAACTGTAGGGATTGATATACAGGGGTAAAAGATTAATATGCTTAGATTTGCAGATGATATAGCAGTATTAGCATCTAGCAAGGAGGACCTAGAGATAGCTTTAAATAAAATGGAGGCGGTACTGACAGATCAGTACTGTATGAAAATAAATAAAAGTAAAACTAAAATACTGGTATGCAAGGGAAGAAAAAGTAGGGAAAGAGCGAATATAAAGATAGGAGACGAAAAATTAGAA
>NW_020439604.1:35915-39902 GCF_000699045.2 Agrilus planipennis
CCTCGATCTGTTAGGGTGTGAAGAGAGTTTCGGGTGTGTAATATACTCCGTTGAGGGTAGTTCTAGTTAGTTATTTTAAAAACTCGTTTACGAACATGATATTATATAGCAATCAGGGAAGCATGCCCTTACTGTATTTTTTTCAGCGTTCATTTAGGTTCGGCTACAGTTAATTTTTCTTTTTACTTTTGGAAAATTTTCTCAAGATTATCCAAGTAACACTAAATTATCAATGCCAATTACATTAAGCACAAGAATCTCTCTGTATTGTGCGTTAACAAACGAATTCATATGTATCTATTTTACTTTTATTTTGGTAAATTCACGTACAATTTTTGTTTTATTCAAAAACGGAAGGAATTGATTAAAAAAAACTCAGGCACATTTCCAACAGATTTATTATTAAATCATGAATGTAACTATTTTTTACAATGAGCAGGGTATTACCTCTTGAATAGCGTATGTCCTTTTTATATCGGCCAGGCCGTTCTCTTTAAGGACCTCATCAATTAGTTTAGCTTCCTTTTCTGTGTAGCTTCTGTACCTGCTCCTCGCGTATAGTATTTCTGGAAAAACGAAAAATAATTGAAAAAGAACTAACGATGGATTTTTACAAAAGAAACTAAGAAACGATCAAGCAGAAATTAAAAACAATCATGCACATTAATAGTTAAGCGACATTTCGCCTTTTTATTAAGACTTCCTTCTACTAAAATTAAAGAGAACGTGTGTGAAGGTTTAAATACATAGGTATATGCTATCTACAAAATCGTTCAATTTTTCGTCATTAATATAAACTTCCACGTTGCCTTTGTGAGATTTTAGAAAAAACAATTACTTTATAGATGCATATCTACTAATTTTAAGGAAGACGCACCATTTATTTTCATAAAATATTTCCTCCAACTCGAAATCGAAACAATTGCTGCAGTTTTTCTCATTAAATATTTTATGAAAATAAAGTGTGTGTTATCTTTGAAAGTAGTATAACGTGTTTTCACAATCACCCTACCGCAATTTTCATTAATTTGTATATAGGAATACTCATCCTTACCTCTTCTGTAGTTGCTGTTTATGTTGACGCAATTGTAATCGACGGTATAGTAGGAGCTATCGAACGCAAGAATTTTAAATTGCAGTGACTCGGCAGAATTATTGGGTTTAATATTTATAATCCCTTCACCACTGTCACTAGCGATTTCTACCATACCACTAGATTTCGGAAGCCATTTGTCATTTTTCATATCTTTTTGGGTCACAGTGTATGTCGAGTCATTGTATTTTGGCCCAGTACTTCCATAGCCTACTTCCTGGCAGTCGGCCGGCATGNACAGAAGTTAAGAGAAGTGGAGGTAGATCTACATTAGACTATGGTTCACAAACAGTTAAGGATGCAGGATATGGTAGTTTTAGGGAAATGTGAAGATTACTCCACGATAGGGAAGATGATGATGATGGAAAATTAAGAGGACGAATCATCGGCAAATTTAACATGTACCATGTGTTCAATGAACTTATTGTTACCTCTCGTCCACAAAATAATTTAATTCTGTCTTCATAAATATAAAGCTTATAATCGCGATTATAAGGTTATAGAAAGAAATACTTTATATATGCTCATTGTTACCTTTTCTGCGTTTCGTGTCTATATTTTCGCAATTGTAATCAATGGTAAACTGATCATGGTTGTAGCCGAGAATTGTAAATTGCAGTGGATCGACAGATTTCTCGAATTTTATTGCTATAACTCCTTGACCACTACCACTAGCCAATGTAACTACACCAGTAGACTTAGACCATTGCTTTATTGGTACATATTTCTGATGCGAAGTTACACTTGAGGATGCAGGTGACGGTCTTTCAAAGTTTAGATACTGGCAGTCGATCTGGATGTTGGAAGTAATCACAGTGAACCATCTCCGCAGGCTTCCATACTATTAAAAAAAATTATAGTGAATTGGATAATTTACTATTAGATGACTAATTTTTAAAAACAGGTAGTCACGTTTTGTAAAATTCATATGGCTATTTGTGTTCTATTAAGATACAAAATATTTCTTATATCTGCCTGTCTGTTTGTACGTACTAGCTAATATTCGAATAAATAGCCTCGCTTTTACGGTGCTAGTCCTGTCAGGATAGTACTTTCGTGACAGTTATGAAAATATTTAAGAAAATGCGAACAATGTGACGTGTAAAATAAAGTTAACTTACGTAATCAACTCCTGGAAAATCTTTTGCCGGTTTTATATTTCTGTCTTCACACTGACCTTGAGAGATGTATTGTGAATAAGAAGACGAAATGAATGCAAGAAAAACAATAGCAAAAAGTTGCTTAAACATTTTTACTAAGTACCTACTTCTAGGTTGTTGCTTGCAAAATGTAATGGTCCTGTATTTTTCTGAGTGTATATATATATTGTTCAACAGATCGAATCAATCATCTTGTTATGATGTTAATGTCAAATAATAAGCTGTTTTTCCGAGAACTGTGCTGTAATCTCTCATCTCTCAACCACTTATTAGCGGATGTAAGTGTACCTATTTGGGGAAAGAACGGGGCTCAGCCGGGCGTTATGTCCTATTATATTTGAGGCGGGGTGGTTAAAAATGGATGAATTATTTAATCTATGGAGAATAGTACAAAATAATTCAGCACGTATTATTATACAGAGTGGTATTTTTTATATTTGTGAAAAACATTTGATAAACAAGTCAAATTAATCAATCTAGGTGTAGGTATTGAACAATGTGTTTTCTCTTTATCAGAAATATGAAATCATTTCTCTGTGATTCATTGAAGTGTTTGCACGTAGAAGTTTACAAGTACTCTTCTTTTTAATTAAATTATCTTTATTTTTGGCACTATCTCGCAATGTACACCAATGTTTTAAGCTATCTTTATTTTGTAACAGCATTTTAACAAACTTTAGAGTTGTATCTAAATTCAAATTCTGTAAGTAAACTGATACATCGCAGTCACTTGATAATGAATATATTCTCAAACATAAACCAGCGAAGCGCAGGAGTTGTTTTTCTCCCTTAAAACTGTGGGGTGCTGCTCATTTTTCAACCGAATACAGGATATTTAGCTAGTCCTGAGTTTGCAAACGTAAACTTGTACAAAACCCGAATTTTATAGCGAATCTAGTCGAAACCATCTCCGACTTGCTATTTTACTACCCGGGAACTGTTTCTGCGCTCAAGTAACATAGATTGCTGAGATATTTAGGGAGCTATAAACCTAAAAAGTTTTTATCTCGTATCAATGACAAGTTTTTATTGTAGTTTCAACCAGAAGTGTTGCAGAAACTCGCGATTCGTAAGATACAATTAAGAATGATGTTTGTTCTTGAGGAAATTTTTGTATTGAGTTGAAAGATAACTTTCTTTTATCCTCAAGTCGCACGCTAAATTAATGGCGAGCGAACTAGTTGTTGCTTATTTTCGGTAGTGAAAACACTTGTTTTTAAATTAACTGTTTTTATTTACATACGTATATACAAATTGAACGTGTGCATTTAAAATTTATAAAAAACATATGAAGGAAATTAAAGTAACTAAAAACGAATCTCTCGTTAGTTCTTGATCTTCTAAATGAACCGTTGCAACCCCTTTTATTAGGAATGGTTGATAGAAACCACCCCACTATTATCATACATAAAGAAAGGTCGAGCATACAACCAAACAAAACTTTCTCTTGCAAAACTGACTCGACGAAAAATATATATACAATTGAAACAAATAATGGCACTAGAAAGCGTGCTTCTTATTTTCCAGCTAGTTATCCAGGCTACATTGTCATGGTAAAATTGCAATTTTGCACAATCAGCATTTAAGTTTTCTTTATTGTTCTTTAAATGTAAATCTTTAGATTTGTTACAAATACGTCTTAGCATTCAGACGTGCGAACCTACATCCTTTTCATTTTGTAACATTTAACGCTTATATTGAGTATTAATGTACAAGTAAATAAAACGTGAACTC
>NW_020439604.1:40672-42842 GCF_000699045.2 Agrilus planipennis
AAATAATAAATTTTTCTCTTAATGGGGGAGGTGTTAAGGCAAGATATAGTGTGATTCATAAAGACATCTTTTGCTGACATTGCATTTACAGGATATAGTTTATAAAAGCCGTTCATAAAATAGAGTAGTTATTCTAGCTTAAGACTAGACCTAGTATTGTTTGTACTTTGTATTAATAAACTTTTTTAAAAAGTCTTTGTTCCAATTTTGGAATATAATATATATATATATATATTCGATAGTTGTTATTTTAAAGAGCAGTATTTTTTGTGAATTTTTTTAAATTTGATAAACAAAGCAAATTAATTAATCTTATTAGGTAGGCATTGAAGTATATGCTTTATCTCTACCGGAAATGTGCAATCATCTCTCATCCTTCAGCCTGTGTATTATGAAAACTTATGTAGTAATAATTTTTTAACTATAGATCTATATGTTTTGTGTGTTTTGATACATCGCAGTCTCTTGATAATGTATATATTCTTAAACATAAACCAGCGAAGCGCAGGCTATTGTGGAGCTGTTTTTCCACTTTACAACTGTGTGGTGCTGCTCATTTTTCAAGCGATTACAGGATATTTAGCTAGTCCTGAGTCTGCAAACGCAAACTTGTACAAAACCCGAATTTTATAGCGAATCTAGTCGAAACCATCTCCGACTTGCTATTTTACTTCCCGGGAACTGTTTCTGCGCTCCAGTAACATAGATTGCTGAGATATTTAGGGAGCTATAAACCTAAAAAAATTTTATCTCGTATCAATGACATGTTTTTATTGTAGTTTCCACCAGATGTGTTGCAGAAACTCGCGATTTGTAAGATACAATTAAGAATGACTAGTCATCAATTTGAGTATAATTAAGTAATAATAAAATGATAGTCTTAGTCTAGCTTATTTGATAATTGGGGAACCTGGAAATGACAAGGAAGTACCACAGGACGAGTAAAGACGGTATGCTGTCTCACCACCCTGCATTTGCACGATTTTGAATTCGACTCGTAACTTTCGTCTCTCGACTCGATTCGACTCGACTCATCTATTGTCATTAATGCCGTTATTTAAACGGTCGCTGAATGACCAATGACAGAGTGGGAAAGTTGGTGTTAGCTTGCAATTTAAAATAACTAATTCAGATGTAGCAATTTTGTACAAATTACCTAAATATAATTTTATAGATACCATACAACAATATGTTCTTTGGGTACTAAAAATGCCGGGACAAAACGGAGTTCCAGGAGCATGAAAACCACATGCGGTGTTGGCTGTAATCCAAACCATTGTAGAAACTCGCGATTCTTTGGATTGTAATTCGCCAAATAACCCGTTTTATGTAGAAAAGTAGCTAGCACCTCGATCTTTTAGGGTGTGAAGAGAGTTTCGGGTGTGTAATATACTCCGTTGAGGGTAGTTCTAGCTAGTTATTTTAAAAACTCGTTTACGAACATGATATTATATAGCAATCAGGGAAGCATGCCCTTACTGTATTTTTTTCAGCGTTCATTTAGGTTCGGCTACAGTTAATTTTTCTTTTTACTTTTGGAAAATTTTCTCAAGATTATCCAAGTAACACTAAATTATCAATGCCAATTACATTAAGCACAAGAATCTCTCTGTATTGTGCGTTAACAAACGAATTCATATGTATCTATTTTACTTTTATTTTGGTAAATTCACGTACAATTTTTGTTTTATTCAAAAACGGAAGGAATTGATTAAAAAAAACTCAGGCACATTTCCAACAGATTTATTATTAAATCATGAATGTAACTATTTTTTACAATGAGCAGGGTATTACCTCTTGAATAGCGTATGTCCTTTTTATATCGGCCAGGCCGTTCTCTTTAAGGACTTCATCAATTAGTTTAGCTTCCTTACTTTACTTTATTGCTGTGGAGGAGGCGTGTTTAGAGAGTAAAGACAGGATATCTTCCGTTTGTAAGAACGAGAAAAACGATATGCCTTTAGTGTGCATTATTTATTGGGGACTTTGCCTTCTTATTTCGACTATACTATAGAAATATTTCATCTCTGGAACACTTAGTGGTTGTAAGTGTATTTGATTAATGTTGCGGTACGTAATCACATACAATAATTCGGTACAATCGTTATTATATAGAGCAGTATTTTTTGTGGATTTTTATTGATTTGATAAACAAATCAAATTTATTAAT
>NW_020439604.1:43038-47407 GCF_000699045.2 Agrilus planipennis
CTACTTTTATAAATAATACTGAAGTAACTGTCTGCAATATATCAAAATAACCACCTCTTATATAAGTCTGTATATTATTTGTGTCATATTAAGGTACAACTGACCCTTAAAATATTATTTGTATGTCTGTTTACGCTTTAGCGTAAAAAGTTCGGTGTGCTATTTTTAAATTTACGTTATGCATCAATTGACAAAGAAAAATTATTAATTGAAGGTAAAATTCACTCGGGCTTCACATTGCGAAAGCGAAAAACCATTATAATTAAAATTAAATGTGGAAATCATAAAACGCAGAAAGAAAATGTGAATGACACAGTAGATTCGGAAAAGTAATACATTGCGGGAACTTCTATAAGATTAAGCAGAAAACTTTTAGGGTTAGGCAAAGAATTATCTAGGCAAAAATATTTCGATGAAGAAAAATCAGTTTTTTCTTGTTTTGGTGCAATTTTGCCAATTCTTGGCAAACGATAAACCGTGGCAGTTATTTAATATGGGTACATATAGGGAAATTAAAAAATCGACTCATCATCATAAGGTCGTCAGTCCTAAAACTGATTGAACACGTACTTCCACTGTCTCCTATCCTGAGCTAATTTTCGCATTTCCCTAAAACTAGAACATCCCACATCCTTAACTATTTGCGAACAGTTAAATTTTCCAATTTCCCTACTTCCCTCATCGTCCTAACATTCCATGCTCCGACTCGTAAAATATTGCACCTAACCCTATTGCACTTATTAAGTTTCGCTTTACTATTTCAAATATTCAATTAATTATCAAATATACAACAAGAAGGCTCCGAATTGTTACTGAAAGTCTTAAATAAAATCTCTCAATTGGAGCAAACATCCAAGATACAGACATCACAAACTCAGCCATTTTAGAAACAGTGAAAGATAAAATATCATCATGTACAATTACAATCAAATAACCTAAGCCAGTCATCAAACTCTAAAACCTCGGACATTTGGCTACCTCGAAACCCGGATTGCACTAAAAACCCAAGACTACACATTGAGGCAACTTTTTTTCCACATTGATTTATTGCTTAATTTTCTTCATTCCTCGTTTTTAATTAAATTAAAAAATCACGTGAGCGAAGTGATAAGTAAAAGCTAATTTAAAATTAAGTCAACTTACTTCGCCAATTCCTAGGAAATTTTTTACTGGTTTTATTTTTCTGTCTTCACACTGGCCTCGAGAGACATATTGTGAATAAGACAAAGAAATTAATGCAAGAAAAACAATCGCGAAAAGTTGCCTAAACATTTTTACTAGCTACTTGTAAAGTGTTGCTCGCAAAGTGTTATGGCTCTGTATTTTTCTAGACGGGTATATATGTATGAACAAAAGTTTTTTCTACAAATCAATTAATTAATTAATCGTATCGAACAATACATAAGTTGCTTCTCGGAAATCTTTAATCTTTCAACCACTTAGCGGTTGTAATTGAAAGGGGAGAGAGCTAGTTTAACCGAGCGTTATGGCCCTGTTACCGTAACAGTGTTACGTGGGGGGGGGGGGTGAGGAGGTAAAAAAATTGATGAATTTTACAGTGCTTAATGTATGGGCCGCCTTATACAGTAATTGAATATTGGTTATTATAAAGAGCGGCACTTCTTTTGCATTTTTATTTGTATTTGTAAAAAAGTTGATAAATAAAATCAATTAATCGTATCGAACGATAAGCTGTTTATTCTTAGAAATCTTTCATCTCTCGAACATTTAGCATTTTTATTGAATTGATAAATAAATCAAATTAATTAACCTTATTAGGTAGGCATTGAACAATATGTTTTTTTCTCCACCGGAAATGTGCAATCATCTCCCATGTTTCGGCCTATGTTATGAAAACTTATGTAGTAATTATTTTTAATTGCAAATCTGTATGTTTTGTGCGCTTTCTTTTTAATATAGGGTTAAAAATGTTTAATACGTTGATGTATTTCCTAGTAAGTAGAATACTTGCATCTCTCCTTCATCATCATTATCATAAGGTCATCAGTCCTAAGACTGGTTGGCCATGCACCTCCATTCTTTCCTATCCTGAGCTAAACTTCGCATTTCCCTAAAACTAGAACAGCCCACATCCTTAACTATTTGCGAACAGTAATCTAATCTAGGTCTACCTCTACCCCTCCTAACTCCTGTTTCTGCCTCTAATATGTCTCTGACTAGACCTTCATGCCTGAGAAGGTGTCCTACCAACCTATCTCGCCTATTTTTTATTGACTTCCATAGAGTCCTCTGTTCTCCTATTCTTTCCAATACCTCTTCATTTCTAACCTTTTCTACCCACGATATCCTCATCATCCGCCTATAACACCACATTTCGAACGCTTCTAACCTTTTCTTTTCCGCCGCTCCCACTGTCCATGTTTCGCACCCGTACAACGCCGTGCTCCAAACATACACCTTTAACAACCTTTTTCGAATTTCTAAATTAACCGTTCGCGAGCATAGAAGTGACTTCTTTTTATTAAAGGCGACACGACCCTGCGCTATCCTCTGCTTTATATCCCTACTACTCCTTCCATCCTCACTTATCTGACTTCCTAGGTATCTAAAATCAGCCACTTCTTCTAATTTTTCGTCTCCTATCTTTATATTCGCTCTTTCCCTACTTTTTCTTCCCTTGCATATCAGTATTTTAGTTTTACTTTTATTTATTTTCATACAGTACTGATCTGTCAGTACCGCTTCCATTTTATTTAAAGCTATCTCTAGGTCCTCCTTGCTAGATGCTAATACTGCTATATCATCTGCAAATCTAAGCATACTAATCTTTTGCCCTTGCACATCTATCCCTACAGTTGTACTGTCTTTAATGATGTTGATGGCGTCTTCGATGTATAGATTAAAAAGTAGCGGTGACAGTGTGCATCCCTGCCTGACTCCCTTCCTAATATTTACTTCTCTACGTTGCATCCCCAGCTCTATAACTGCCTGTTGCTCTTTATACAAACTAAGTATCACTCTTCTATCTTTGTAATTCATCCCTACATTTTTAAGTATATTTAACATCTTGTCCCATTTAACATTGTCAAAAGCTTTCTCTAAATCTACAAATCCTATGTACGCACTCTTTCCTTTTTCTATCGTTTTCTCTATTGCTACCTGTAAAGCCGCCCGCGTTCCTCTATTTCTTCTAAACTCAAATTGATCTTCCCCTAATAGTTCTTCCGCCCTTTTTTCCATCCTCCTCTGTACAATTCTAGTTAAGATTTTTGACGCATGGGAAGTTAAGCTAATTGTTCGAAATTTCTCGCACCTATCCGCGCCCCTCTTCTTAGGTTAGGTTACTACTACGTTCCGTTGATAATCCTCTGAGACTTTCCCCGTTTCGTAAATGTGCATCTCTCCTTATTATTAATTTTATTGTCTTTTTGTCATTATGTCGAATTGATTATTATTCAATGAATGTGTACCAGTGTATTAAACTAGTTTAATTATGTATGCGTTTTAAGAAACTTTAGAATTTTAGCTATATACTCAAATTGTGTTAGTAATGTGGTAGATTGTGGTGGTCGCTTGGTAGCCTTTGAATATATCTGTTAACATAAACCAGCGTAGACTACTTTGGAGCTGCTTTCTCCGCCTCAAAACTCTGGAGTGCTATTTCTCAACCCAAAGCGGGTTATCTTATGAATGGCAAGTTTGCATTTTTAAGGAACTTGAATGGTTCACACATCTTAATTTTGGAAACTAACACTAAATTATCAATGTTAATCTGATTAAAGATAAAAATTTCTCTGCATTTAGCGTTAACAAACGCATACTTTTCCACTTATTTAATCTTTCTTTTTATAAATTCAAGTGTTTAAGTACTATTTTTTTTTTATTCAAAAAGGGAAGGAATTGGTTAAAAAAAATTCATTCACATTGCTAACAGATTTAACATTAATTCATTTCGTACAAATTTCACGAATTTTACTGTTATTTTAAAAGCAGTCATCTTCGTCCTGATAGATGTATGTTCGTTTAATATCGGCCAGGCCGTTATCTTTAAGGATTTTCTCGACTTCATTAGCTACCCGTTGTTCGTAAAACCTAGGTCTGCCTCTCGCGTATAATGTTTCTAAAAAAAAAATAAAAAATTGTTTGAAATCCTAGAGACTACCCTACCGATTGAATATTAAGTAAACTTTTACTATATACAAAATCATTCAATTTTTAATCATAAATATAACTTCAGCTTTGCCTTCATGAGGTTTTTGGAAAAAAAAATATTTTATATACGAGGGTGGATTGATAAGTTTCCGGCCTAACCAAGAGATGACGCCACTAGGCCTACCTTGAGGTGACATTCTATAGTACCATCCTTGGATAGCTTGTAGCTATAGTTTCAGCCCGATCTCCTTGCTAG
>NW_020439604.1:49424-51252 GCF_000699045.2 Agrilus planipennis
GGGGGGGGGGGAAATGAGAAATTAAAAATAAAAGTTTTGCAAACTGTACCGAAATGAAAGGGCGTGCAGTAAGAGTCTCAAATATATATTTTTTATAATCTTAAAATAAAGAGTTTTAATGTTATTTAAGAAAATAGATGACTGTTACATCTCTCCGCTTATCTCCGAAACTACTGAACCTATAATTTTTTAAAAAAATACGGAAAGTAGTTGTTTACTTATAGATTACAGGAAAATTAATAACAAGTGTATGATCTGAACATAACGTGGTAAATCTTTCAACAAAACAATATTGTGCGAACAAATTTACATTTGCAGTTTGGAAAAACATGTTTTTTCTCAACTACAAATGTTAAATTGGTTGTATTGAATTGAATTATCAAAAATAATCCTATTAATCAGAAAACTTTCTCTGCATTTAACGTTAACGAACGAATACTTACCCATCTATTTTATTTTTCTTCTTATAAATTCAAATACTTACGTACTATTTTTCGTTTATTCAAAAAGGGAAGGAAAATCAATTGAAAAAACTCATTCAAATTGCTAACAGGTTTAATATTAATTCATTTCGTACAATTTTCATGAATGTGACAGTTTTTTTTTTAAAACAAGCAGGTGTTTATCTCCTGATTAGCGTATTTTCGTTTTATATCGGCCAGGCCGTTATCATTAAGGATTTCATCAACTTCTTTAGCTATCGAATCGCTGTATCTCCTGTACCTGCCCCTCGCATATAATAGTTCTGGAAAAACAAAAAATTGTTGAAAATCCGACAAACTAACGATTGATTTTTGGAGAAATTAAACAACTTCACTACCGTGGATAGAGAAGGTTAGAAATGGAATGGTATGAGAAAGAATAGGAGAACAGAGGAAGTCAATAAGAAATAGGCATGGTAGGTTGATAGGTCATCTTTTCAGGCATGAAGGTCTAGTCAGAGACATATTAGAGGCAGAAACAGGAGTTAGGAGCGGTAGAGGTAGACCTAGATTAGATTACTGTTCTATAAACTATAGTTAAGGATGTGGGTTGTTCTAATTTTGGAGAAATGCGAAGATTAGCTCAGGATAGGAAAGAATTGAGGTACGTGTCCAAACAGTCTCAGGACTGAGGAACTTATTGATGTTGATGATAGCCAATTGTATCGTGTGTGAATGTTGGATACACTTTAGGTTTACTATCCAAAAACTCATTCAATTTTTTGTCATAAATATAAAGTTCAACGTTACCTTTATTAGGTTGTGGCGGAAGTATGCATGTATATTTTTATTGTAAATATTTAATACTATTTANATCGCAAACTCAGCCACTTTACTATAGAAACATCGGAGATAAAATATCACGCCTAAGTAAAATTTAATAATAATTCAGTCATCAAATTCTAAAAAAAACCTCACATTTTGCAAGCCCGAACCCTTGGTAGCACTAAAAACCCAAGACTAACGTTCAGGAAACTTTCCAATGGTGTATTGGCTAGTATCCTTAACTGCTCATTGTTAAATTACAACAACTCAAATTTCATGAGAACAAAGTGACAAGTAAAAACTAGTTTAATAAAAGTCAACTTACCACACCAATTAGTGGGAAGTGTTCTACTGGTTTTATATTTCTGTCTTCACACTGGCCTCGAGAGACATATTGTGAATAAGAAGATGAAATTAGTGCAAGAAAAACAATAGCAAAAAGTTGCTTAAACATTTTTACTAGGTACCTCAAGCCTGTTGCTTGCAAAGTGCAGTAGTCCTAAACTTTCCTAGATATATATATATATATATATATATTTGGCAAAATATTAGTATGCTTACATTTGCAGATGATATAGCAG
>NW_020439604.1:56308-59259 GCF_000699045.2 Agrilus planipennis
AAAGAGACAAAGAAAATTCTCTTTGACCAGGGTAAAAAAATATTACAAGTGGTAAAACAAACAGAAAAACAAAAATGTACCGACAACGTTTCGCTTTCGCTCTCTCACTGTGCACGCGTTTACGCGTCTTTTACGTAAGATATCATTATTTCTAACGCAAATGCGTTCAACTATTTCAAGAGGTCCCATGAAGAAAACGAAAGTGCTACCACAAAGGTCGTAAACGTAATCCAGCCGGTAAAACCCTACTCTCTCTTTAACGCTTTAACAAAATCGCCAAAGCGGAGAGCAGCGGACCGAGATCTTTTCGAAGAGTTAATTGCAATGGGGTGACGATGGATCCTACTCTCCACAATTTCCACAAAATTTCGCTCCATCGCAATTTCCCCAGATGTTTCCAGCATACCTACTTACAACTCTCAACCGACACAAACGTCTTTATCATCAACAAAACAATTCAAATAACGACAACCTTCCTAAACAACAATTGTCTCTAAAATAACCAAATCATATCCTCTTTCTATCTTTCACATCCATCCTGGTATCTATTTGAGATCATACAATTGCATCCCTTCTCATTCTCTAGATATATATATATATATATATATATTTAGAGGAAATCAAATTAATCAATCATATCGAACAACAAGCTGTCTCTTCTCGGAAATCTCTCATCACTCAAACACTTAGCGGATTATGTGTACTTGGGGTATATGATGCTGTTAGGTGGGAGTTAAGGAAGTGAAAAATTGATGAATTTTCCGATACGTAATTTATGGACCGTGATAAACAATTTAATAGTCGGTATTATAAAGAGATAAACAAATAAACTTAAGTAATCATGTATAGAACAATAAACTGTTTATTATCGGAAATTTCCTCTCATCTCTCAACCACCTCGCAGTTGTAAATGTATTTGGGGGAAAATGAGAGTCCGGCCGGAAGTTATGATCGTTTTACGTGGGGGGTTGGAGTACGTAATTTATAGGCTGTCATATACAACAATTCGGTACAGTTGTTATTATAAAGAGCAGTATTGTTTGTGCATTTTTATTGATTTCATAAACAAATCAAATTTATTGATCTCATTAGGTAGGCATTGAACAATATGTTAACATTGCATTTTCATCGGCGTATATTAATCTTTCTCCATTAAATTATCAATGCTAATTTCATTAATAAGAAGAATTTCTCTGCATTTATCGTAAACTAACGAACACTTACCTGCCTATTTGATTTTTCTTCTTATAAATACAAATAATTACGTACTATGATTCATTTATTGAAAAAAGGAAGGAATTAATTGAAAAAACTCATTCAAGTTGCTAACAGATTTAATATCAATTCATTTCGAACAAATTTCNTACTATAGAATGTCACCTCAAGGTAGGCCTAGTGGCGTCATCTCTTGGTTAGGCCGGAAACTTATCAATCCACCCTCGTAATTATACTCATTCTTACCTCTTCTGGAATTGCTATTTATATTGACGCAATTGTAATCGATGGTGTACAAAGAGTTATTGTACCCAAGAATTTTAAATTGCAGTGGGCTGGCAGCATTATTGTATTTTACATTTATAATCCCTTCACCATTATCACTAGCCAATGTAATTACGCCATCGGAACTGGGAAGCCATTCGTCTTTTGAGACATCTTTTTGTCTCAAAGAGAAATTCGACACCGTCAATAGTGACGATCTTCTTCTAAAGGTTATTTCTTGGCAGTCAGCTTTCACGTTGAAAGTAAACACAGTGTACCATCTGTGTAAAATACCATCATCTCCGTACTGTTAAGAAAGGTTTTAATTGAGTTGGTTTTGCAAATGATACCGAAGTAACTTTTTGGAATACAAAATATCACGTCCAGGTGTCTAAGTTATGGTAATTAATCTAAGTCAGGATCGGATTGAAACTCAAGGACAAAGTGACAAGTAAAAAAGTCAACTTACCCTATTAACTCCTGGGAAATTTTTTACTGGCTTTATATTTCTGTCTTCACACTGGCCTCGAGAGACATACTGTGAGTAAGACGATGAAATCAAAGCAACAAAAACAATTGCGAAAAGTTGCTTAAACATTTTTGCTGGCTAACTTTTAGTGTGTTGATTGCAAAGTGGAATGGTCCTATACGTATATATATATGTATTGAAAAGTTGTTGAAAAATCAAATTAATTAATCGTATCGAACAATAAGCTGGCTTTTCTAGGAAATGTGCCGCAAATATCTTATCACACAACCACTCAGCGGTTTATGTGTATACTTGAAAAAATAGAGAATGCAATCGGGCGATATGGTGCTGTTAGGTGGGAGTAAGGCAAGGGAAAAATTGAAAAATCTTGGGGTACGGTGAAAAACAGTATTTTGTGTGCGCTTTTTTGTATTTTTAAAAATAAACTTGATAAACAAATCAAATTAATTAATAAAGATGTATGTCTTAAGTATTTCCGAGTAGAAACAAGTATATACTCTTGTTTATAATTCTATTGTTTTCTTGACATTATCGCGTGATGATTATTGAATGAATGTATACTTGTACACTAGTATTTTAAACTAGCTTTATTTTGTAACTGCGCTTCTATCTATTTAACTGTATCTATAATCAAATTGTGTAAGTAAAGTGATACATAGTAATCACTTGATAATTTACGAGGTATGTTCGGTATCGCGAATTTTGAATTTCCGCGGTTTGGGCTATATTCGATTTTCGGTTTTTTTGTAGCGTTATGTTGGTACTCATGTCTGTAACTTATACAGACCAGTTCGGTCATGTTAAATGTATTAAAGTATTAGTAGTAATAAATTAATTTTAAACAAGGGGGCATTTTTTGCGAGGGCCAGTAGAAAATAATAAAAAAGTTTTGCAAACTGTACCGTGTGACATGAAAGAGCTTGTTGTAAGGGTCTCAAATATATATATCGTATCTTTTTATAATTTTAAAATAAATAGTTTT
>NW_020439604.1:64408-71357 GCF_000699045.2 Agrilus planipennis
GTATAGTTCCTTGAGGTACTCCGCACGGGATTTTTTGCGGATTGCTGTTATGATTTACAACTTTTAGGGTTTGCGTTCTATCTGTAAGGTAGCTTTGAATAAGATTTTGTGTTGTTCCTCTAAAGCCCATGTTGTCTATTCGTCTAATGCGAACCTTTCTTTTAATCTTTTTTCAAAAACTTTAGCTGTGCTTGATGTTATTGATATTGATCTGTACTTATTGCTGTCTAATTTATTACCTGCCTTATCAATTGGAGTGATTTGGGCTTGCGTGAATGGTGTTTGTATTTATTTTATTTATTTTACAACATATGGTCGTATTAACTAGATGTAACAGTGGTTCATCGTTTATTTAATTTTCTTGTGTTATGATGCCCTATCGCCTCCTGGAAGCTAGTAAATAAAAGGAACTTACTTACCCTCTCGAATTGTAAATTTCGTATCGGTCTTACTCTTCTGTCTGCACACTGACCTGGTGACGTGTATTGTTGTGAATAACAATACGTTATCAATGCAAGAAGGGCGATCGTCAATATTTGTTTAAACATCGTTGCTACTTTTTATGTGTTACTTAGAAAGCAAAATGGTCTTATATTTTTTTCTAGGTGTATTTATGTAGGAAAAAAATTTCCAAATAAGTTAAATTCGTGGCCCATATCATATCACAAAAAATTTGTTTTTATCTCGCAATGATAGTAATTTTTCTTAATTATTATTGATAGCTCTATTTTTTGTAGCTACTCGGTCGTTAAAAATATTTTGAAGTGTTTGTGCGTGGAATCATGCTCATTGGCCGCCAGGGTCGGTCGTCTAGTTTACTAGTTTTTGAACTTATCTTTAACAAATAAAGTCTGCGACATTTGACTACAAACTTCTGTTATTACAGCTTTAAGAAGCATTTCGTTTTCTTTTCAACACCGACGTTTCGACATCGTTTAATAATTACGTAATTTCAGTTTAAATATCTAATAGCAGAATCGATAATTAAAATCATTTTCTTAGTATATGTTTATTATAATAAATTCTTATTGAACTATTCCGTAGAAATTTCCAAGTGTACTTGCCATAATCATTAGTTTTTGACTTTATCTTAAATAAACAAACTGCGTGTCATTTAGGTGCATATTTCTATTGCAATTTTATGAAATCGTATTTTTGTTTTATTATGTTTAGTAGGTGCAAAGCCGATAACAAGAAATAGGCGAGATAGATTGTTAGAAGCAGAAACAGGAGTTAAGAGGAGTAGGGGTAGACATAAATTAGATTATTGTTCACAAAAAATAGTTAAGGAAGTGAGATGTCCAACCAGTCTTTGGACTGACGACCTTATGATGATGATGTTCAGTATTTCAAAATTGTATCTGAATTTTTTTTAGATAGGAGTTTTATTTTCGAAGTAATTTGCGAGTTTTTCAATTTATCCTAAACAAAGTATGCGAATTTTTCCTGAATATTTCGGTTACGATTTTAACTTTGTTTGAATCGACTTGGATTTATTTGGTTTTCGAATAATTTTGCTCCACGGTAGGCAACCCTCATTTCTTTAAGCTTGAGGCCCTCCTACACTAGAAAAATTATCAGTAATCTCGTTAACGATAGGAATAACAATGATGTCACTAATGAATTTTGTGTACAATTGACGGTTTTGACTTTAAAATTTTGTAACATAAAAATGGTAAATAACGTTTTCCATTGTCCGAAAATGAGTGTTCTAGTTTTCCAGGTTTGAGTTGTTTAATTGTGTGATGTAATTAATTAAAATTAGTACAACACTAACAACTTTCGAGTACAGTTAAAATAGATCATAGAATTGATATTGGAAACTTTAATTTATATTGTTATTGTTGGGATTGTGAGAATGATAAAAATGGCTTAAAGCCTCTGACATTATTTGGGCTTTGACAAAGCTTACGGGCAATGTCACACAAAGCTTTTTAAGGTTAGTTTAGTGCAAGAGGAAGTGAAAAAATGTTAACAATTTTTTCTGAAATTTATCAATATATATGTAGATAATTTGTTAAAAAAATGAAATTAATCGATCGTATCGAACAATAGGCTGTTTATTCTCGGAAATCTTTCATCTTTCGAACACTTAGCGGTTGTAAGTGTATTTCAGGGAAAAAGATAGTCCAGCCGGATGATATTGATATGGTACTGTTAGGTGAGAGTTACAGAAGTGAAAAATTGACGAATTTAGCGATACGTAATTTATCGATCATCAATTTAATGGTCGCCATTTTAAAGAGCAGGATTTTTTCTATTTCTATAGAGCACTTGATAAACAAATTAAATTACGTACATAATTTATCTGCCGCCATGTACAATAATACAATATGATAATGAAATCAAATTAATTAATCGTATCGAACAATAAGTTGTTCTCGAAAACTGTCATCTCACAATCTCTTCGCAGTTGTAAGTGTATTTGGGGGAATATAAGAGTTCAACCGGGCTTTATGGGGCTATGACGTTGTGCAGGCCAAAAATTGGTGAATTTTGCGATACGTAATTTAAGGGCCGCCATATACAATAATCGAATAGTCGTTATCATAAAGGGCTGTATTTCCTGTGCATTTTTTTTGTATTTGTAAAGAGAAATTGATAATGAAATCAAATGAATTAATCGTACCGAACATAAGCTGCTTATTCTTAGAAATCTTTCATCTCTGAAACACTTAGCGATTGTAAGTGTATTTCGAGGAAAAAAATACACCAGCCGGGCGTTAATATTCCGTTGCGTGAGAGTTACCGAGGTAAAAAATTGATTAATGTTGCGGTACATAATGGACAGTCACACAATAATTCGGTACAGTGGTTATTGTATGGAGCAGTATTTTTTGTGAATTTTTACTGATTTGATAAACAAATCAAATTTATTAATCTTATTAGGTAGGCATTGAACAATATGTTAACATTGCATTTTCATCGGCGTATATTAATCTTTCTCCATTAAATTATCAATGCTAATTTCATTAATAAGAAGAATTTCTCTGCATTTATCGTAAACTAACGAACACTTACCTGCCTATTTGATTTTTCTTCTTATAAATACAAATAATTACGTACTATGATTCATTTATTGAAAAAAGGAAGGAATTAATTGAAAAAACTCATTCAAGTTGCTAACAGATTTAATATCAATTCATTTCGAACAAATTTCATGAATGTACTGTTTTTTTTTAAATAAGCAGGTATCAATATCCTGAACAGCATATGTTCGTTTTATATCAGTTAGGCCGTTGTCTTTAAGGATTTTATCAACTTCTTTAGCTATTGAATTTGAGTACATTCGGGTCCTGCTCCTCGCATATAATAGTTCTGGAAAAACAAAAAATAGTTGAAAATCCTAAAAATTAACGATTGATTTTTACCAAAAATTTAAGCGAACAAGGAGAAATTAAAAAACTCCACTGCCGTGAATAGAAAAGGTAAGAAATGAAGGGGTATGAAGAAGAATAGGAGAAGAGGGGACTCTATGGATGTCAATAAGAAATGAGCGAGATAGGTTGATGGATCATCTTCTCAGGCATGAAGGTCTAGTCAGAGACATATTAGAGGTAGAAACGGGAGTTGTAGTATACTAGACGTAGATTTAGATTAGATTACTGTTTTATTAGTTAGTAATTTGATTAATATTAACACTAAGACACTAAAAGGTTTAAAAAAAAAACAACGTGTAATTAAACACGCTATTGAAGTGAAACTTCTTCAAACACACAAACATACCTGTATAGGGAGTTAAGGAATTGGTTTAATGGTGTTATTTATACACTATGCTTCGAACGGGTGCAATGCTGATAGTAAATATACTATAGAATGTCTTTATATGCAACAATCACAGCTTTTTTGTCATTAGACAATACAAACCGGCCGGTACCGCCGCAACCGCTANAATTGAAAAATCTTGGGGTACGGTGAAAAACAGTATTTTGTGTGCGCTTTTTTGTATTTTTAAAAATAAACTTGATAAACAAATCAAATTAATTAATAAAGATGTATGTCTTAAGTATTTCCGAGTAGAAACAAGTATATACTCTTGTTTATAATTCTATTGTTTTCTTGACATTATCGCGTGATGATTATTGAATGAATGTATACTTGTACACTAGTATTTTAAACTAGCTTTATTTTGTAACTGCGCTTCTATCTATTTAACTGTATCTATAATCAAATTGTGTAAGTAAAGTGATACATAGTAATCACTTGATAATTTACGAGGTATATTCGGTATCGCGAATTTTGAATTTCCGCGGTTTGGGCTATATTCGATTTTCGGTTTTTTTGTAGCGTTATGTTGGTACTCATGTCTGTAACTTATACAGACCAGTTCGGTCATGTTAAATGTATTAAAGTATTAGTAGTAATAAATTAATTTTAAACAAGGGGGCATTTTTTGCGAGGGCCAGTAGAAAATAATAAAAAAGTTTTGCAAACTGTACCGTGTGACATACCAAATGAAAGAGCTTGTTGTAAGGGTCTCAAATATATTCTTTTTATAATTTTAAATAAATAGTTTTAAAGTTATTTAAGAAAATAGATGATAACTGACTATTTTTCCTCTGTTATCTCTGAATCTACTGAATCTAAAATTTTGAAAAAAGAAGATAATAGTTCTTTACTTATAGATTACAGGAAAAATTAATAACAAACGTAGGGTTTGAACATAACATGGTAAATATGTCAACAAAACAACATCGTGCGAACAAATTTACATTTGCAGTTTGAATGTATGGAAGAACACGTTTTTTTTTTCAACTACAATGTTAAGTCGGTTCTCGGGTTAGGGTTCCGTTCGCCCGAATGAAAGCTCACTCGTATGTCTGTTTGTCCGTTTTGTTGTTTTTCAAGTATGTGGACGTCTTGCAAGTCTTAAATTTTTTCACTTTATAATAACAATAAAATAACTTATAGGTAAGCTTGTTACACTGTAAATCTTATTAAAACATTACTAACAAAAAAATCTGTTTCGTTGCCGGTAATTTTTTGTGTTGTTTGTCTTAAGGTGTCACACGTAGAGAGCTTATCTTGCCTATACATATACATACACTTTTTTTGGTTCTGGAGCAATTCAGTTTTATTAGGTTCTTGTACGGTTTAGAGCGTTTAAAAATGTTAACGTTCATGGTGCATGAGAGCGAGGAACGACGACGTTGTAAACGAAATTCTTAAGAAATAACATTAAGAGAGTGTTCAAAGCATCTTTGAAATTTACCGTTTCTGGAGAATAATTAACACGTAAACTTTATTATGTTTAACATGTGAGTGTTCCTAGTTTTCGCACAGTTAGCCTGAGATAATATTGGTGTGTAAAACGGCTGAGCATGGGGCACTCGCGTCTCTCGTTCTGCCATAAAACAGTAAAAACTGCCGCAATTCCCAGAAATATGAGAACGGTCACATTAAATCAGTGGAGGTTGTAGCAGCATGAGACCATCGTACTCTCACCGAGCGTCTATAGTCCTTGCCTCTTGTTTAAATTTAAATTTAATGGCAACAATAAATCTCTTTTATTTAACGATTTTTTTTGTCGAAGCGTGAGCACCATGAGTACAGTGCTTTACTACACCCCTGCCTCCGAGATGGAAAACCTTGATAAAGTTGTACTTAAAAATTAAGCACTTTTACGACACACCTCTATCTAACCTGAGAAAATTCGCCTATTTTGTTCGACTTGAAGAAAATTCAAGTTAAGGAAATTTTTTGCAAATTCCGTGGAAAACACACATAAAAGCTGAACCTTTTTGAAAGTATAAGTAGAAATGTGCAAAATGTAAAATACAAAATAGATCTCCCTATTGTATTTTAAATGCTAAATGCAAAATATGTATTTTCAAAATACTTTTTTTCCAATAAATACTTTCTTGTAGCACCTATTTAAGTAATTAAGTAGGTATAAAATATGTTTTAAGAAAACCTTGCAGGCATTTGCTCCTTTTTTAAATAATGGAGCTTTTCTAGGTTAATAGTGGTGTTTGCACTATATCACCAACTGCGAAGGTTGAGTATGATTCATATTTTTCTGTTTGAAATGATTGAGATATGGTTTTTCTTTCTTTATATTATAGTTTCTTCTAGTCAGCACAGAAAATTCTTCTATATGCTTCCTTATTTGCCCTTGTCACCTTTTTAATTGGAAAAAAGACATTGATGGCAAAATAGGCTGCTTAGCGTGGAAGATCAGAGCCAAAATAGGGTTACAAATAATTTTATTGATGTAAAATCAACATCAACCATTGTATATCAAAATACTTACAACCCTATTTTGTTTCTAATCTTTTGCACATTGTAATGAAAGCAGTGGAATCCATAGTTTTTTTAACTTTGGGTTCATCTAATAACTGAAGTTTTTCGAATTGTATTCTAGGAATTTTGGATTATACTCATTTATTAGCACACCACAATAACTTGATGTTTTGAGATTTACACTTTTACACAGCTGGGGTATATCAATTCGATATTGTTTTGCGAGCTGTTTTGTCGTAATTCATATAATTTCGTAGTTCCTTGCTAAAGGTGCGATAAGTTGTGATTTGGCAGGTGCTGATATCAATTTGGAACTTCAAAATTCTATGGACCATGTCATTGAACCCGGAAAACAATATCGATTCAATATTTTAGATTATCCATTTCCAAAGAGTTTAGAATTTTTTGGGCTCTCTTCAGTTAAAGAATTAGAGGCATTCATGGAATGTCTTTTTAATGTTCTAATACTTTCAGTGGCCAATGTGAGCAATTTTCATTCATCATTTTATATAAGTAAAATTTGATCGCTAATAACTTTTAACGGTAAAAATTTTGCATTTCACAAATAGAAAATACATTTGGAAAAGTATTTCAAATAAAATACGAAATGCTTTTCTCAAAAAAGTACTTAAATCCAAGATAAAAATAGGTATTTTTTATTTTGTATTTGCATTTTAAATGCAAGTATTTCATAAAAAAAGTCTAA
>NW_020439604.1:72984-74987 GCF_000699045.2 Agrilus planipennis
TAAAGGGCCATATTGATCTATATTAAATGCACAATGTATTTAAAAGTACTTAATTGGATAAGAATTAATGCTGTATTGCCTACAATCGCTTCGTAAATAAGTCATTATTTCTCTTAAAAAGTAAATGATAAAAAATGGTTATTGTGGGTTATCCCTAAGAGATAGACATATACCATGCCGGACTTTTTTGTAGGCCCTTTTAAGATGTACAATATTGTAGTACATTATTTTGATCTGTCTCGTACGATTCAGCCAGCGTTTGCAATGTAAACGCAAAAAATGTGTTTATTTACGACATCACATTAGAAACCTCTAAAATTATCAGCGTTTCTCTACTATATTATGCATGTATTATACATAAAAACCTTCCTCTTGAATTGCTCTATCTATTAAAAAAAAAACGCATTAAAATCCGTTGCGTAGTTTTAAACATCTAAGCATACATAGAAGGGACAGACAGCGGGGAAATGCGTTGCATGATTTCGTTACATAGCAACTCGCATGAAACGAACTTACTCTACCGTGCGTAAAGAAGTTTCACTTCAAAAAAATACTTTGTATCACTCTTACCTCTCCTGTACTGGCTATTTATATTGACGCAATTGTAATCAAGGGTATAGTAATTGTTATTGTACCCAAGAATTCTAAACTGCGTCACGCCTTCAGTTTTGTTGAATTTTACATCTCCCCATTATAATTTCCCAGTGATATCACGCCATCTAACCCATCATCTCCTAAACTTTTTTGTGTCAAAGTGAATTGCGATTCATCCACTGAACTTGTTCTTCTTCTAAAGTTTAGTTCCTGGCAGTCGGCTTCGATGTTGGATGTAAACACAGTCCACCATCTGCGCAAAACTTGACTATTTCCATACTATCGAAAAAGTTTTAGTTGAGTTAACTTTTATAAATAACACTGATCATTCTTCCTCTATTTTGCATTCAGCTGTTTTAATCAAACCAAAGCCGCAGCCAACGATTCGCCCGTGTTTTTGGACTTTCTCAAGGCCGGTTTTATATAATTAAAAGTGTAATGCTGGTGGACGTGATTAAGTGGTACGTTCTCTAAGATCAACAACCATTAACAAAAATCACTCGAGTTACACAATGTTTTAAAATAGAGGAAAGAGCAATTAAAAAATGACTTAGAACAATTAATATTTCACGCCGCTAAGTTGGCATTACTGTGATAGTTCAGTTTTCAATTTTATATATTCAATTACATCGTAATATCTTCAACAAAAAGGCTCCGGATTGTTACTTCAGGTAATAAACTATATTCATGATAAAGACATCGCAAACTCAGCCATTTTAGAAACACCGGAAGATAAAATAGCATGTCTAACTAAAATTTAATAATAAGTCAATCATGAAATTCTAAAAAACCTCATATTTTGCAATTTCGATCCCTTGATAGCACTAAAAACCCGAGACTACACATTCAGGCAACATTTTTCCAATGCGTTTTAGAAAATAGTACGAATGGCGCAGTAAACGCCATCTGTAGCACGATGCTACATTTTAGGATTACGTATACTCCAACAAGGTCCACTTGTGTGGATATCTACTTGCTGAAAACGAATCTCGGCGTAGCCAACCTCAACGTCATAGGCACGTTAGCTTAATCGAATAAAATAAAGACCACTTCGAATTATTTTATTTTTCCAATGTTTTATTAACTAATATTCTTAATTGCTCGTTGTTAAATTATAACAACTCAAATTACACGCGAACAAAGTGACAAGTAAAAATTAGTTTAGTAAAAGTCAACTTACCACAGCAATTAGTGGGAAATGTTCTATTGGTTTTATTTTTCTGTCTTCACACTGGCCTCTAGAGACATATTGTGAATAAGAAGATGAAATCAATGCAAGAAAAATAATAGCAAAAAGTTGCTTAAACATCTTGCTAGGTACCTCAACTCTGTTGCTTGCAAAGTGTAGTGATCCTAAATTTGTCTTATACATATATATATATATATATATATATAAATATGTATAACGT
>NW_020439604.1:79448-88081 GCF_000699045.2 Agrilus planipennis
TGAACCTAGTGAATATAGATTCATAAATATACCTACATATATATATATATATATATACATACATCTCTCTCATCTCTCGAACACTTGGCGCTTTAAGTGTACTTTGGGGATACGGTGCCGTTTGGTGGGAGTTATAGAGGTGAAAAAAAGATGAATTTTGCGATACGTAATTTATCGACCGTCATAAACAATTTAACAGTCGGTATTATAAAGAGATAAACAAATAAAATTAAGTAATCGTATCAAATAATAAACTGTTTATTCTCGGAAATTTCCTCTCATCTCTGAACCACCTCGCAGTTGTAAGTAATGATCCCGTTGCGTGAGAGTTAGGGGGTCAAAAATTGATTAATGTTGGAGTACGTAATGGACAGTCACATACAATAATTCGGTACAGTTGTCGTTGTATAGAGCAATATTTTTTTTGTGAATTTTTATTGATTGATAAACAATACTTTTTCATCGACGTATATTTAGCTTCCTCCAATAAATTATCAATGCTAATCTCATTGAAAACAGGAACATTTCTACGTTTATCGTTAACGAACGAATACTTATCTGCCTATTTTATTTTTCTTCTTATAAATTCAAATAATTACATACTATTTTTCATTTATTCAAAAAAGGAGGGAATTAATTGAAAAAACTAATTCAAATTGCTAACAGATTTAATGTTAATTCATTTCGTACAAATTTCAATAACAACTCATAAACTCCTGATTAGGGTATATTAGTTTTATATCGGTCAGGCCGTTGTTTTTAATGATTTGATCAATTTCTTCGCCTATTGCATCTGAGTACGCTCTGGTCCTGCTCCTCACATATAACAGCTCTGGAAAAACAAAAAATAGTTGAGAATCTTAGACACTAACGGTTAATTTTTACAAAAACGACATAGGTTAGTAGGAACCACCCCTTCTCAGGTATGAATAGATTAGACATGTTAGAGACAGAAACAGGAGTTGAAAGGAATAAAGGTAGACCTAAATTAGATTACTGTTCACAAATAATTTAGGATGTGGCATATGTATACTTGATTTTTCTTGTGTCTTTTTGCGACTTGTCTTTCCATTTTTCTTTATTAGTTACTCTTTTCATTAACATTAACATTAAAAAAAAAAAAATACTTTGTATCATTCTTACCTCTTCTGGAAGCGCTATTTAGATTGACGCAATTGTAATCAATGGTATAATACGTGTTAACGAACCCAAGGATTCTAAACTGCGTCACGCCTTCGGTATTGTTGAATTGTACATTTATAACCTTTTCCCCATTATAATTTCCCAGTGATACCACGCCTTCTAACTCTTGTTTTCCTAAACTTTTTTGTGTCAAAGTGAATTGCGATTCATCCACCGAACTTGTTCTTCTTCTAAAGCTTATTTCCTGGCAGGCGGCTGAGATGTTGGAAGTAATCACAGTGAACCATCTGCGGTAAACTTGATCACCTCCATACTATCGAAAAAGTTTTTAGTTGAGTTACTTTTATAAATAACAACAAAGCAATATTTGGGTTAAAAGCACGGCATTTATTTAAAAAACCACAGCCGACGTTTCGCTCAAGTTTTTGAGTTTTCTCAAGGCTAGTTTTTTATAGTTAAAAGTGTAATGCTGGTGGATTTGATTAAGTGGTACATTCTCTAAAATCGACAACCATTAACAAAAATTACTCGAGTTATACAAAGTTTTGAAATACAGGAAGGAACAATTAAAAAATCGATTAAAATTTTGCCTCGCTAAGTTGGCATCACTGTGATAGTTAAGTTTTCAATTTCATTTACTCAATTACATGGTAATATTTTCAATAAAAAAGCTCCTAATTCTTACTAAAGGTATTGAATAAAATGTCTTAATTTGAGAAAATATAGCCATTTTAGAAATTTCGGAAGATAAAATAAATATCACGTCTAACTAAAATTTAATAATAATTAAGTTAGTTATTAATTTCTAAAACCCCGAGCATTTGGGGTTTCGGGATAGCACTAAAAACCCAAGACTACACGTTCAGGCAACATTTTTTTCAATGCTTTATTGGATAATATTCTTAATTGCTCATTGATAAATTATAACAACTCAAATTTCATGAGACAAAGTGACAAGTAAAAACTAGTTTAATAAAAGTCAACTTACCACAGCGATTAGTGGGAACTGTTCTACTGGTTTTATTTTTCTGTCTTCACACTGACCTCGAGAGACATATTGTGAATAAGAAGATGAAATTAGTGCAAGAAAAACAATAGCAAAAAGTTGCTTAAACATTTTTACTAGATACTTTTAGCCTGTTGTTTGCAAAGAATAGTGATTCTGAAGTTTTTAGATGTATATATATATGTAGAAAAGTTGTTGAAAAAAATGATATTAATCGATCGTATCGAATAGTAAGTTGTTTATTCTCGGAAATCTTTCATCTTTCGAACACTTAGCGGTTGTAAGTGTATTTCAGGGAAAAATATAGTCCAGCCGGGTGATATGATACTAAGACGTTGTGTAGGTCAAAAATTGATGAATTTTACGATACGTAGGTAATTTATCGACCGTCAGTTTAACGATCGGCAATTTATAGAGCACTATTTGTTATGCCCTTTTTTGTATTTCTAAAGAAAATTTGATAAAGAAATGAAATTAAGTAATCGTATCGAACAATACGTAAGTTTCTTCTCGGAAATCTCTCAACCACCTCGCAACCTGAGGGAAGATAAAAAACATCAAAGGAACATTACAGACTTTGTAAAAAACGTATATTTCACACAAATGCTGGGTTCTTCACAAAGTTAGTTATGTTTGTATCGAGGATCTTAGGAAATGGTACAACAAGGAGAAGAAAGCTTTTAAATTTGCAGTACCCGCGGTATGGAGAGAGCAAAAGAATCATTCAAGTTCAATTCTAAAAATAAGATAATAAGTTATTGTGTATCCTAATCGTTCACTTAGTGCAGCTGATCGGCAAGACAGGGACCGGAACATTCTGTCCCTGTGCGGCCTGAGTCTATCGATGATGTGTTATAGCCCAGTCCAGAATTTAATGAAAGCCAATCGACTGATGACGAGTCCCAAGGAATTTTTCATGTTCTTTATATCAGGCACAGCCTACTAGGGCAAAGTCAGGCGTACCACATCAGGGTCAGATGGGTTAAAATGGGGAAATTCGTAATAGGGCTTGAATCAGGCAATTCAATCAGGACCTGATCAGGCATATCCTATTAAATATTTCTATATCAGTACTGGATCAGAACCACATTTCAGTGCCCTAATAAAACCCGGTCTGTTAGGGACTTCCCCAAGAAATTTCTGCTCGGGACTTAACCACTTGTAAAATAATTCAATGGTTATCCTTTTAGAGCGGTGTATTTTTTGTACATTTTTTAAATAAATAAAGGAAGAAAAATTGTGAAACAAATCAAATTAATAAATTTAATCGTATTTCGTTAAGTTTCGAACAATATAATAATTCTTTTTATTGAAAATGTACCGCTATCTCTAAACCTTCAGCGATTGATAAAAGAATTAATCTACTAGGTACCTAATTATCTTTTATTACAGAGTTGTATTTTTTATGGGTTTTTCATGAATTAAAAGTTAAAAATATTGGAAATATTGAAGTGTATCCGTGTGATAACTCACAAGTACCTTTGTAATTAATTTTATTGTCTTTTTAACCTTCTTTCGTATAAATGTTATGGTCAATGTCATTCAGGGTTAAAGATATAATGCTTTGATATACATGTGAAAAAAATTACAATTAATTTCCGGTACAATTTTATCGATTTCAGTATTTTTATATTTATCAATACTTGAAAATTGTATCTGTAAGTATATATTTTTGTTTAGATAAATGTTTTGTTCTTATCGTAATATTTTTAATAATGAAACGTATTATAAAAGATTTTATCATATATATGAAACATTTTGACATTTAAAAGTGGTTAATATCAAATATTAATTAAAAATTAATTTTCAATTTTTTACCTACTATAAACTGCCTGTATTTGTTATCTGTTATCACACCCTCACCGGAAACAGCAACAAATTTTTCTTCATTAACGTGAGGTAGTTCATAGTGGGTAAAAAATTAATTTTTACATTAATATTTAATGATTTTATCTATGTGGAGTCTTCCCGAGTGCTAAGCAATGGTCTAAACTCAAACTCAACTAAAATCAATAGATAATACAAATTATCACAAACGACCTATCGCAGTGCAGCCTTAATTACCAATTTTCATAGTCAAGGAACTCTAAATTGATATTATGTGAAAGAAAATTTCGGAAAAACGGTAGCAGCCACCCCAAAAAAGAAAGGCGCGGATAGATACGAGAAATTTAAAACAATTAAGAAGAATTATTAAGGGCAGATTAATTTGAATTTAGAAGAATTTAGGGATAACAATGGATAAATGAGGACATACATATAATTCATAGATCTACAGGAAAGCTTTCGACGATGTTCAATGGGAAAAGACACTTGAAAATATATAACTCGCCACTAATATAAAGAGAAGTTACTTAATAAATCTAATTAGCTAAGTCGATTGCTCATCTATCAAATTAATAATAAAAATAGTTTTCCTAGTAAATGTTTTATATACTTAGAATTCTATTTATTGAAGTATTACGTGGAAATTTTTTCAAGTGTATAACCATTACCTTCATTCATTCAGTTTAATAACGTATCATAATAATTTTATTATGATGTAAGTCACCTAAATGATTAAACACAAACTACTATCAGACTATCCGTCAGCTAACTTAACTGTATGTAATATAAAATAATAACACCGATTTCACCGTATTTTGTGCTTAATAAGAAGTGCAAACGAAAATCGAATTTTTCTTCAATCCGTTTCAATAATTAATTCAGATTATCGAAGTTGTACTGTATTTTGTATTAACTTCTTTTACTATTACTTTTATAAATTGCAGTACTTTTTGTATTTTTTATTTATCTAAAAAAAAGTCAAAAACACTCAATCACATGCTAATAAATCTGATATTGATTAATTTTATACATTTACAAATTCTACTGTTTTTTTTTTTACGTTGAGCAGAGTGCTGGGTCCTGTACAGCGTATGTCAATGGTAAATCGGCAAGACCATTATCACTAATAATTTTCTGTACTTTAGCTGCTTGTTGTGGTGTGAAAGTTGTATTCCTGCTTCTCCCATATATTGTTTCTAGAAATACAATTCTATATATAGATACCAAAAATGCATATCTCAAAGCTAACGATTGACTATTACAAAAAATATGAAGATTAACCGTACACATTATTAAATAAAAATAAAACTAAAATACTGGTATGCAAGGGAAAAAAGATTAGGGAAAGAGTGAATATAAAAACAGGACGCAAAAAGTTGGAAGATGTGATTGATTTTCGGTATCTAGGAAGTTAGATAAGTCAGGACGGAAGGAGTAATAGGGATTTAAAGCAGAGGATAGCGTAGGGTCGAGTCACCTTTACAAAAAGAAGTCACTTGTATGTAGAAATTCGAAAAAGATTGTTAAAGGTGTATGTCTCCACGGGTGTGAAACGTAGACAGTGGGCATGGTGGAAAAGAAAATGTCAGAACTTTCGAATGATAAGGATACTATGGAGAGAGAAGGTTAGAAATGATGAGGCATTAGAAAGAATAGGAGAAGAAAGGACTCTACAGAAGTCAATAAGAAATAGGCGAGATAGGTTGGTAGGATGTCTTCTCAGTCATGAAGCGCTAGTTAGGGATACTTATTAGAAGTATAGGGTTGTTCGGAAAGTCATTTCGTTTTTTCCCGACAGAGGATTCAATTGTATTNATTATCAATGCTAATCTCATTGAAAACAGGAACATTTCTACGTTTATCGTTAACGAACGAATACTTATCTGCCTATTTTATTTTTCTTCTTATAAATTCAAATATTTACATACCTACTATTTTTCGTTTATTCAAAAAAGGAAGGAATCAATTGAAAAAACTCATTCAAGTTGCTAACAGATTTAATATCAATTCATTTCGTACAAATTTCAATAGCAGGTCACAAAATCCTGAATAGGGTATAATAGTTTTGTATTGGCCAGGGCGTTGTCTTTGATGATTTGTTCAACTTCTTTAGCTATTGAATCCGAGTAATCTCGGGTCCTGCTCCTCGCATATAACAGCTCTGGAAAAACAAAAAATTGTTGAAAATACTAGACATTAACGGTTAATTTAAAAAATAAGACCATATAGGTTAGTAGGACATCTTTTCAGGCATAAACGACCAGTCAAAGACATGTTAGAGGCAGAAACAGCAGTTAAAAGGAGTAGAGATAGACCTAGATTAAATTACTGTTCGCAAATAGTTAAGGATGTCGCAAATGTATACGTTATTCTTCTTGTGTCTTTTTGCGACTTGTGTTTCTTACCTCTTCTGTGGGTGCTATTTAGATTGACGCAATTGTAATCAATGGTGTAATACAAGTTACGGAACCCAAGAATTCTAAACTGCGTCACGCCTTCAGTTTTGTTGAATTTTACATCCAAAACCTTTTCACCATTATAATTTCCCAGTGATACCACGCCTTCTAGCTCATTTCTTCCTAAACTTTTTTGTGTCAAAGTGAATTGCGATTCATCCACCGAACTCGTTCTTCTTCTAAAGCTTATTTCCTGGCAGGCGGCTGAGATGTTGGAAGTAATCACAGTGAACCATCTGCGGTAAACTTGATCACCTCCATACTGTCGAAAAAGATTTTAAAATTAATAAATCGACTTAAAAAAAATGAATGTTTCGCGACGCTAAGTGATAGTTTTCAATATCATATATTCAATTACATCATAGTATCTACAACAACAAAGTTGCTGATTGTAACTGAAGGTATTGAATAAAATGTCTTAATTTGAGAAAATATTCATGATAAAGACATGGCAAACTCAGCCATTTTATAAACATCGGAGATAAAATATCACGTCTAACTAACATTTAATAATAATTCAGTCATCAAATTCTAAAAAAAACCTCACATTTTGCAAGCCCGAACCCTTGGTAGCACTAAAAACCCAAGACTAACGTTCAGGAAACTTTCCAATGGTGTATTGGCTAGTATCCTTAACTGCTCATTGTTAAATTACAACAACTCAAATTTCATGAGAACAAAGTGACAAGTAAAAATTATAAAAGCACGGCATTTATTTAAAAAACCACAGCCGACGTTTCTCTAAAGTTTTTGGGATTTCTTAAGGCTAGTTTTATGTAATTAAGAGTGTAATGCTGGTGGATTTGATTAAGGGGTACATTCTCTAAGATCAACAACCATTAACAAAAATTAGTCGAGTTATACAAAGTTTTGAAATACAGGAAGGAACAATTAAAAAATCGACTTAAAAAAATGAAAATTTCGCTGCGCTAAGTTGGCATTACTGTGATAGTTAAGTTTTCAATTACATTGTAATATCTTCAACAAAAAAGCACCTAGTTGTTACTGAAACGTACTGAATAAAATATCTTAATTTGAGAAAATATTCATGATAAAGACATGGCAAACTCAGCCATTTTATAAACATCGGAGATAAAATATCACGTCTAACTAACATTTAACAATAATTTCGTCATCAAGTTCTAAAAAACTGTACATTTGGCAAGCTCGAAGCCGCCCGGATAGCATTAAAAACCCAAGACTACACATTCGGGCAACTTTTTTGACTAATATTCTTAATTGCTCATTAAATTATATTAACTCAAATTTCACCCGAACAAAGTGACAAGTAAAAATTAATTTAATAAAAGTCAACTTACCACGGCAACTTGCGGGAACTCTTTTACAGGTTTTATATTTCTGTCTTCACACTGGCCTCGAGAGACATACGTATTGTGAATAAGAAGAAAAAATTAGTGCAAGAAAAACAATAGCAAAAAGTTGCTTAAACATTTTTACTAGGTACTTCTAGTCTGTTGTTTGCAAAGTATAGTGATTCTAGATTTTTTTAGATGTATATATATGTTCGGAGTCAAGACCGACCTTTTTGATGCAGGTCATAAAGTTCTTCCTGCATACAATTTTTAGAATGTTTGCAAATTTACAGGGCGGTATGGTAGTAGACCCTTAGATGCATCGGTACAATGTTTAAATTACTTTATTGAGGTAACGGTTGAAGAAGGATCCTTTACGATTCCAATTTAGTTTCAAGTTTATTATGGGGTGATTTTTTATGAGCCTAACGGTTAAAAGTACCGTTTGTTGATTTTTTGATGTGCCGATCCTTTCTCAGATTGTAAACTTCCCTCTTTCCACATATTTGAGTTTTGAAAGCCCCGCCTTGTACGTCTCCACAAAGTTGTTTAAAGGGTTAATCACCAATGGTGACATTCGCCACACCCTTGGCATTTGTTCCTAGTTTTTAAGTTGTAGATATAAGATGTGACCAAGGACTTCAAAAGAAGCACTTGAACTAAGTCAGCACAAAACAAGGAGCACTTGTATAATCATTAGTAATCAATCGTTGGAGATACTCTGTACATATATTGTAAATACATAATTAAGTCGACTTCGCTGCAAGAGTTATATTTTTTTCTACCTTCCACCAAAGAATTAAACAACACGCCTTATTAATTTAACGCGTGTGCTGATATTCCACTTACAATAGTAAGTTCCCGAATATCTGCCTGTGAAATTTAACA
>NW_020439604.1:88891-91148 GCF_000699045.2 Agrilus planipennis
TGAACCTAGTGAATATAGATTCATAAATATACCTACATATATATATATATATATATACATACATCTCTCTCATCTCTCGAACACTTGGCGCTTTAAGTGTACTTTGGGGATACGGTGCCGTTTGGTGGGAGTTATAGAGGTGAAAAAAAGATGAATTTTGCGATACGTAATTTATCGACCGTCATAAACAATTTAACAGTCGGTATTATAAAGAGATAAACAAATAAAATTAAGTAATCGTATCAAATAATAAACTGTTTATTCTCGGAAATTTCCTCTCATCTCTGAACCACCTCGCAGTTGTAAGTAATGATCCCGTTGCGTGAGAGTTAGGGGGTCAAAAATTGATTAATGTTGGAGTACGTAATGGACAGTCACATACAATAATTCGGTACAGTTGTCGTTGTATAGAGCAATATTTTTTTTGTGAATTTTTATTGATTGATAAACAATACTTTTTCATCGACGTATATTTAGCTTCCTCCATTAAATTATCAATGCTAATCTCATTGGAAACACAAATTTCTGTACATTTATCGTAAACTAACGAATACTTATCTGCCTATTTTATTTTTCTTCTTATAAATTCAAATAATTACATACTATTTTTCATTTATTCAAAAAAGGAGGGAATTAATTGAAAAAACTAATTCAAATTGCTAACAGATTTAATGTTAATTCATTTCGTACAAATTTCAATAACAACTCATAAACTCCTGATTAGGGTATATTAGTTTTATATCGGTCAGGCCGTTGTTTTTAATGATTTGATCAATTTCTTCGCCTATTGCATCTGAGTACGCTCTGGTCCTGCTCCTCACATATAACAGCTCTGGAAAAACAAAAAATAGTTGAGAATCTTAGACACTAACGGTTAATTTTTACAAAAACGACATAGGTTAGTAGGAACCACCCCTTCTCAGGTATGAATAGATTAGACATGTTAGAGACAGAAACAGGAGTTGAAAGGAATAAAGGTAGACCTAAATTAGATTACTGTTCACAAATAATTTAGGATGTGGCATATGTATACTTGATTTTTCTTGTGTCTTTTTGCGACTTGTCTTTCCATTTTTCTTTATTAGTTACTCTTTTCATTAACATTAACATTAAAAAAAAAAAAATACTTTGTATCATTCTTACCTCTTCTGGAAGCGCTATTTAGATTGACGCAATTGTAATCAATGGTATAATACGTGTTAACGAACCCAAGGATTCTAAACTGCGTCACGCCTTCGGTATTGTTGAATTGTACATTTATAACCTTTTCCCCATTATAATTTCCCAGTGATACCACGCCTTCTAACTCTTGTTTTCCTAAACTTTTTTGTGTCAAAGTGAATTGCGATTCATCCACCGAACTTGTTCTTCTTCTAAAGCTTATTTCCTGGCAGGCGGCTGAGATGTTGGAAGTAATCACAGTGAACCATCTGCGGTAAACTTGATCACCTCCATACTATCGAAAAAGTTTTTAGTTGAGTTACTTTTATAAATAACAACAAAGCAATATTTGGGTTAAAAGCACGGCATTTATTTAAAAAACCACAGCCGACGTTTCGCTCAAGTTTTTGAGTTTTCTCAAGGCTAGTTTTTTATAGTTAAAAGTGTAATGCTGGTGGATTTGATTAAGTGGTACATTCTCTAAAATCGACAACCATTAACAAAAATTACTCGAGTTATACAAAGTTTTGAAATACAGGAAGGAACAATTAAAAAATCGATTAAAATTTTGCCTCGCTAAGTTGGCATCACTGTGATAGTTAAGTTTTCAATTTCATATATTCAATTACATGGTAATATTTTCAATAAAAAAGCTCCTAATTCTTACTAAAGGTATTGAATAAAATGTCTTAATTTGAGAAAATATAGCCATTTTAGAAATTTCGGAAGATAAAATAAATATCACGTCTAACTAAAATTTAATAATAATTAAGTTAGTTATTAATTTCTAAAACCCCGAGCATTTGGGGTTTCGGGATAGCACTAAAAACCCAAGACTACACGTTCAGGCAACATTTTTTTCAATGCTTTATTGGATAATATTCTTAATTGCTCATTGATAAATTATAACAACTCAAATTTCATGAGACAAAGTGACAAGTAAAAACTAGTTTAATAAAAGTCAACTTACCACAGCGATTAGTGGGAACTGTTCTACTGGTTTTATTTTTCTGTCTTCACACTGGCCTCGAGAGACATATTGTGAATAAGAAGATGAAATTAGTGCAAGAAAAACAACAGCAAAAAGTTGCTTAAA
>NW_020439604.1:99627-116032 GCF_000699045.2 Agrilus planipennis
GATCAGTTTTTTGCCAGCAAAGACCAAAAATTTTATGAGCGTGGAATTATGCTACTACCAGAAAGATGGCAAAAGGTGTTGGACCAGAACGGTCAATATATAATTTAATAAAGTATTTGTTTATTATAGGAAAACTGTCTTTCATTTCCACAAAAAAAAACGAAATGACTTTTCGAACAACCCTATAGAAACAGGAATTAAGAAGAGTAGGGGAAGACCCAGATTAGATTACCTACTGTTCACAAATAGTTAAGGATGTGGGTGGGATGTCCTACTTTAAGGGAAACTCGCTCAGGGTAAGAGAGGGTGGAAGTATGTGAGTGACGACCTCATGATGTTGATGATGATGATACACATTATTATAAATTGAGCTTCGTTTTCTATTTTTATTAAAACTCTTAGACTAAAATCAAAATGACAAAGCATTACCAAATTTATGATGTGTGAAATGTGTCACGTATATTATACTGTGTTACCTGTTCTTGTTGTGCTATTTAGATCGACGCATCTGTACTGAAGCATGTACCCATCGTAGTCAATCCCAAATATTGAGAATATTATTGAACTGGTGGCATTGGCGTAATCTGTACTTAAAATCGCATCGCGCGTGCCACAAGGCGGTATCCACGTTATTACACCATCAGGCCTACCATTCCAAGTATTAGTAGTTAAATTTTTTACTACCCAAAAGAAATCGACAGTTACGTTTGACGTTAACGTAAGATTGATATACTGGCAGTCGCCCGCAGTGTTGTGTGTAAAGACAGTGTACCATCTCCTTCCGGTAGCCCCATACTATTAAGACAAAATTGCAATGAATTTTTTTATCTGTACATTTATGTCACAAACGGCCCTTAATATAAATGTGATGTAGGCATAGGCTAAGATACCCGTTTCAGCTGATTTCGAAGAACTCTGAAAATTATTCAGTTGGAATCATATTTTGTAGCTAATTTATAACAAATTTATAGCGACAAAATGAATTAAAACTAAATTAAAATGATTAAAATTAATTTGAAACGTCCGATTTCTCGATATCTATAGATAGAATAGGTCGTTCATGAAGTGGATGAAGAACAGTTGCCCTAGTATAGTTCCTTGAGGTACTCCGCACGGGATTTTTTGCGGATTGCTGTTATGATTTACAACTTTTAGGGTTTGCGTTCTATCTGTAAGGTAGCTTTGAATAAGATTTTGTGTTGTTCCTCTAAAGCCCATGTTGTCTATTCGTCTAATGCGAACCTTTCTTTTAATCTTTTTTCAAAAACTTTAGCTGTGCTTGATGTTATTGATATTGATCTGTACTTATTGCTGTCTAATTTATTACCTGCCTTATCAATTGGAGTGATTTGGGCTTGCGTGAATGATGTTTGTATTTATTTTATTTATTTTACAACATATGGTCGTATTAACTAGATGTAACAGTGGTTCATCGTTTATTTAATTTTCTTGTGTTATGATGCCCTATCGCCTCCTGGAAGCTAGTAAATAAAAGGAACTTACTTACCCTCTCGAATTGTAAATTTCGTACCGGTCTTACTCTTCTGTCTGCACACTGACCTGGTGACGTGTATTGTTGTGAATAACAATACGTTATCAATGCAAGAAGGGCGATCGTCAATATTTGTTTAAACATCGTTGCTACTTTTTATGTGTTACTTAGAAAGCAAAATGGTCTTATATTTTTTTCTAGGTGTATTTATGTAGGAAAAAATTTCCAAATAAGTTAAATTCGTGGCCCATATCATATCACAAAAAATTTGTTTTTATCTCGCAATGATAGTAATTTTTCTTAATTATTACTGATAGCTCTATTTTTTGTAGCGTCGTTAAAAATATTTTGAAGTGTTTGTGCGTGGAATCATGCTTATTGGCATCCAGGGTCGGTCGTCTAGTTTACTAGTTTTTGAACTTATCTTTAACAAATAAAGTCTGCGACATCTGACTGCAAACTTCTGTTATTACAGCTTTAAGAAGCATTTCGTTTTCTTTTCAACACCGACGTTTCGACATCGTTTAATGATTACATAATTTCAGTTTAAATATCTAATAGCAGAATCGATAATTAAAATCATTTTCTTAGTATATGTTTATTATAATAAATTCTTATTGAACTATTCCGTAGAAATTTCCAAGTGTACTTGCCATAATCATTAGTTTTTGACTTTATCTTAAATAAACAAACTGCGTGTCATTTAGGTGCATGTTTCTATTGCAATTTTATGAAATCGTATTTTTGTTTTATTATGTTTAGTAGGTGCAAAGCCGATAACAAGAAATAGGCGAGATAGATTGTTAGAAGCAGAAACAGGAGTTAAGAGGAGTAGGGGTAGACATAAATTAGATTATTGTTCACAAAAAATAGTTAAGGAAGTGAGATGTCCAACCAGTCTTTGGACTGACGACCTTATGATGATGATGTTCAGTATTTCAAAATTGTATCTGAATTTTTTTTAGATAGGAGTTTTATTTTCGAAGTAATTTGCGAGTTTTTCAATTTATCCTGAACAAAGTATGCGAATTTTTCCTGAATATTTCGGTTACGATTTTAACTTTGTTTGAATCGACTTGGATTTATTTGGTTTTCGAATAATTTTGCTCCACGGTAGGCAACCCTCATTTCTTTAAGCTTGAGGCCCTCCTACACTAGAAAAATTATCAGTAATCTCGTTAACGATAGGAATAACAATGATGTCACTAATGAATTTTGTGTACAATTGACGGTTTTGACTTTAAAATTTTGTAACATAAAAATGGTAAATAACGTTTTCCATTGTCCGAAAATGAGTGTTCTAGTTTTCCAGGTTTGAGTTGTTTAATTGTGTGATGTAATTAATTAAAATTAGTACAACACTAACAACTTTCGAGTACAGTTAAAATAGATCATAGAATTGATATTGGAAACTTTAATTTATATTGTTATTGTTGGGATTGTGAGAATGATAAAAATGGCTTAAAGCCTCTGACATTATTTGGGCTTTGACAAAGCTTACGGGCAATGTCACACAAAGCTTTTTAAGGTTAGTTTAGTGCAAGAGGAAGTGAAAAAATGTTAACAATTTTTTCCGATATAATTCTCTCTCTTAACGATTAAAATGCCATCACTTCGAAAACGAGTTTCTAGTTATTTTAGACAACTAAGTTTCATTAATGAACCTAAAGAAAGGAAAACAAATTTCGACGAAAATTCCATGGTCAATAAATACCTTCAAGGGTAAGTGTACCACTGTTAGGTGTTTTCATTGTAATTATTACGTTTCGACGTTTAACTGTTGACTTATAAGTAATTATTGATAGTCACATAAAGCTCAAAGATGGTCCACAAATATTGTATGGTAAAAATCCCACTGACTTGCCCAATTTTGATCTGGGCAACTATAACAAAGGGTCTGAGAGTATATTGGGGTGCTATTCAGGGCCGAACGGTGGTCTGACGACCGTCAAAAGGACCGAAAAGCATCTTTCAATGCCCGATGACGACATAGACTTCATTGATACTCAGGAAGAAACAAATAGTAAGTTTCAAATTATTTTTTAATGATATCATCACGATTGTGTATCTATAAGGAAACTAGGGTGGTGGTAACATTTTCTTCGAATGTTTATAGTGGGTAACGAGTCTCAAAAATCGGCAATTTTGATAAATGGGCACACAGTAGTGGACAACACCACTATGGTAATAAAGGTTGCAGGGCAGGAATATTCTGTTATTAATAGATTGATAAGGCACAAAAAAAGCCGTAGCTTAGGTAGCCTGTCGGATTTGAACGTCGAAATTGAAAAGACAAAGATTTGCACAGACCAAAACGAAAAAAACAAAAATAATAACGAATTAAACGACAAAAATTTAAACGGTCGTACCGATAGCGACGATAATTCGTTGAGAAGTAACTGTAATAATTGCAAAGTTAGTAATAATAATAACGATGACGATCTCAAAAATGGAAACGAGAGTGTTAAAGGTAAAGAAAATTCGAAAACTGCAAGCGAAAAAAATACGTTGAAACCCAACAGTGATGGTGCCACTGGCAGACATGGGTACAATAATTTGTCGAAGTCGAAAAGCGATGGCAATCCATTCAGACACCGAAAACAGGGCAAAATAATTAAAATAGCACATAGACCTACCACAGGCCCGGGTAATTACAATAGCAATCAAAATGCCTGACACGCATGAAAATCGTACAGTAATTTTTTTTTACATTTTATGTACTTAACCCTTAGTGTGATGTTATTTTTTTTGTCAGATTTCCCTGCATTTTTGTGCAAAATAATGATCTAACAATAAATGCAACAAACAATGCAAATCTGGAATTCATAGCGGATCATATTTGAAATTAACTCTCATAAATTTATTGGTACCTAACAAAAAAATTTTTTATTATTATTTTGGAGTCAAAAATTTCAAAAGTTGATAAAATAAACCATCGGCTTCTATATTGTATAACACAGATTAGACATAGAACTCCATTTGGCTTCCATATCATGCTTCTTTTTACTCATATATTATGTAGGCATGGGTTCAGTTTTAATTTTGTCTTTGATAAGTGCATTTGCAACAGTGCTAAACGTTTTAATTGTTTCGTATTTTCGTTTTATGTTTTGTTTACATTGCGTGTACATACTTATAATAATATGCTACATAAATAGTATAAATATTTACTTGTAAGTTATGCGTTTGTTTGTTTGTTTGTTCATTTGTTTGTTATACTTCGTGCTCATAGTTTTTGCTTGTGTACATCATCATACAATTTTAGCTGAAATTAATTCCGATACTAGAAACAGTCCAACAATTACAATCGATGATTCGAAATTGCCGAACGAATGGAATAAAAAGTCGGATTTTGTTTACGGATTGTCTGATTCGTTGTATGATAGAAATCAAGTAACAAAAAGTAAAAACGGAGACCCTATAGCTGACTGCTTTGGTATTATTGCGAGACAGGATTCTGCAATACTTGCTGTGGCAGATGGAGTCAACTGGGGTAAGGGCGAAAGCAAAAGAAATCGTTAATAGGCTTTAAACTTCTGGTAGACTGTAGGCGCAAATTACAATCGAGCTTGAAGCTTTTATTACTACTAATAATATTCGAGTAGGTACCTTTTAACAATTCTGATTTGGTATCTTTAATAATTCCAGTTAACCATCCTTAATAATTCTAGCATTTCCTTTGAATACTTTAATTGTAATTTCTTTCGCGAGTACCTTTACTAATTCCAGTTGGTTACCTTTAATAATCCTATTTAGACACCCTTAATAATTCTAGTCGAATACTTTTCACCATTTCCGTTGAATACCTTCAATAATTCCTTATGAATATCTTTTATAATTCCAATTTGAAATCATTAATAATTCCGGTTTGGCATCCTCAATAATTGTATTCGAATATCTTCAAGCATTTCCGTTGAATACTTTGAGTAACTCCTTAAGAATACCTTTAATAATTCCATTTGAATACCTTTAATAATTCCAGTTAGGTATTGAACAAAACTATATATTTGTGTATCTTTAATAATTCTAGTTTTCTACCGTTGACGATTCTGGTTGAGTATTTTTGATAATTCTGTCTAGTTGGGTACCTTGAATAATTCCACTTGGTTTTTTTTTTGTTAGGAGAAAAGGCTTGTATTGCTGCCAAATCGGCTGTTCACGGTTGTCTTCACTATCTCAACAAGACTATTTTTAACGACACAAAGCCCTTTGTAAACCTAACGATAAAAGATGATGATCAGACATCCGAAACAGACTCGGACAAAACGAAAACTGCTGAAACGAGTCACATCTCCAACACAAGGGAGGTGTTTGTATGTCTTCTTAGGGCCTTCAACTGTGCCCACGATCTCATACTAGAAAATCAGGGCATGCTTACGACCCTTACGGTAGCCGTGGTTCTGCCCCTTAAACAAAAAAACGTTAAAAAGTCGGAAGCAAGGGAAATTTCCAAAGGAGAAAATAGAAATGAGAGCTTTAAAAGAAATACCCACAGGACTGGGAGTAATATTGTTAATAACAATAACAAGGAAGAAGTGGAAAATTACGTTTGTTGTGTTTGTAATGTTGGCGACACTTTAGCGTACGTTTACTCTCAAAAATATGGAGTTAGGGAATTGACAAAAGGTAACGGGTTATTTATTTTGTTGGGGAAAACAAAAATAAGTTTTCATTTGTTAATACAATTTTAGGGTCCCATGACATTAATTGCAACAGGGACATGCGCGACGCATTGGGGGCTTTGGGGCCTGTTGACGGTATAAACCCTGAACTTAGCAATCTCACTCTCTCCATAACTACATTACAAAAAGGCGACCTGATATTCGTCGCCAGTGACGGACTGACAGACAACTTTGACCCTATCGTGTGTAAATTTGCTGTCAACACCAAAACATCGGATGCGTCCAAAACTAAAAAGCACGCGGGTAACGACCCTCGTCCTTCAGACCACATTTCCACTCAAAAACCCACAGAAAGGAAAGACGTCCAAAGGACTCATTCAAAATCTCCTCAAAGAAGTTTGTTGCACAAGAAGAAAGAGGGATCCGAACAAACGCAAACGCAGGGCCAATCAGCTCTAAAAAATCACGAAGACGTCCCTGCAGTTAAGACCAAAGCACCGCAAAAACCTCCGCGCAAAAACCGAGAAAAATTATCTCAAGAACGCATTTCCTCTTCCAGACAGAGCGTTTCGTCCGAAAGGAGTTTGACTTCTTCTGTAAGTGAGAGTCAAAAGAGTTACGACGAAAGCCAGAAAAAATCCGAAACCAAGGACGAGTTCGAGAACCCTTTAATAGCCCAGTTTATGAGAGAGAACTCTTTGGAAGAAAAAAGTACCGTGGGAACCACGAAAACCATGCCCATTGTTCAACAACAGCAACCAAAACGAGATTTTTCTAGTCATACACCTTCATCGTCCTCGCAACATAAAAAGATCTCCTCTAGTTCGTCTACTGAAACTGGTGGCGTTAGTATTACTATTAGTAGTAGTAGTAGAAAAGGAACCCAACAGGGTGTAACAGGTTCTACGGGTCTCCAAAAATCACAGACAACCAAAGACGTTCGAAGCGCCGCAGCCGGCAATAAAACCATCGGCTTTTCGTTCTCAAACAGCCGTCCAAAACCGGAAAAATCCACCACTGCAATAGCAGAGAACCCCAAATATCGATTTCTTCGTTCAAAAACGTCAATCGACATGAGGCCAACAACGAAACCCATTTTGAGAAACGACGAAGGCCTCCCGTACGTCTCTCCTGTACAGAGGTACGAACTAACGCTTCTAATGATGGAAGATATTGTTCGAAGGGGTATTTCTGGTCACGATTCGGGATGTGTTACAGCCCGGAAGTTGTGCGAAAATCTGATAAATTTCACCCTGAGTATAACCTCCGGTAAAAGGCATACGCTGGAAGACGTTGATCTTTATTATAATAATGTCAATGGGGTTTTGGTCGAAGTCTCGTCAACCGAGAAAAAGGTAAGGAGGAGGAAGGCTCTCGACAGGGTTCAAAACCTTCCCGGAAAACTAGATCACGTCAGCATAGTGGCCTATAATGTAGGAGCAAGCGGAATTTAAATTTGAAAGAATATTAACTATAATTTAAACAGTTGGACGAATTATTTCGATTTTTCGAAACGAAATATTATGTTTTTTATTAGTGTAGTTTCTGTTTGTTGATAAGGAATTGTTACTTAATTTTCAAATAATTTTGAATTTAATTTTATTTCGAGTCTGCATTTTTTGGCTCAAATTATACAAAGTATAAAATAATATTAGATGAAAAAATAACGCTAATAACTATTTTTATACGCCTATCGAACAAGATACTATACGAGGCCCTTTTTCTATGTACGCACCATCTTTTATTGGGTTCCTTGCCCTACTATACAGTTAAAAAAGATCTTTTTCTAAATTCTCATATTTTTTTCTTAATAATTTTACAAAAGTCTTATACAAAACTTACAACACGTTTTTATAAACACTTTTTACAGTAGGTACCTAGTTATTCCTTCCCTTTTGGGCGTCTGTAGTACTAATAAGTATTCATTTATTTTTATTAGGTACATAATAAGTAAAAACAAAAACCAAAAAATACGTATAAGATTTTTTTTCAGGGTAAAAAGTACTACTATTTTTAAGATGGTATTGCCTAATTATTTCCTTTTCATCGTCTGATATTTAGTATTAAGTAATACCTATAAATAATATATCGCGTAAATAATTCCTTGAGTAAATATTTGCTGTACTCTTTACACGTAGGGATAATTAATTGCAAATTATCATTTGTTGTCATCCGCTCTATAGTGCTGATACAATGATAACTTATCTGAACGAATGAAAAAAGGAAAAATTACTGATTTATTAAAAATAAAAGTCCTAATTCGGTAATCGGTGCCATTAAATAAATAAATAAATAAATGTCAACTACAGGAATTAAGATATGGGGCTGTGAATGGTTGCAATGAATGACAATTGATTATAAGCGTATGTCGCTTTTGTTTTCAGTGCCACAATAGTATAGATTCTACATGGTTTAATTTACGAAATTTTTGATTCTCGATCCCTTAATTAATTTTTTTTTTTCAGTTATTAACTGCCCGAATTAGAGACACGTGTAGATTTATTTTTATTTCTTTCTAGAAGGACTCTTAAGTGCAATAATATTTGCTCTCTTTATTCTGTTTACTTTTTCAAGTATCTAATCAATCAAAAATAGGATGATATCGAAAATTAATTTTGTTGATGAGTCTGCATTAAATTTTATTTCGGTTATAAAACGTTTTATCGAAATTTTGTTATTTATTTTATCGATCGCTTTTTATGTTACAGTTAGTTTTGTATTTTATTTTTGTTAATTGTAGTAGACGAGCCTAATTACAGATCGTAAATAACGGGGATATTTAGAAAGTTATGGTACATATCAGTAGCCAAATTATATACACATACGCTAAAATGTAATAAATAATAACAATAAAAAAAAAACGTTCAGTATTAATCTTCACAATAATATTTCAATATGTTATTCCTACTTCTTCGTTTGGTTTCCTTTAAATTAGACGCTCTGTATATGTTTGTAGGTACTGAGCTTTTAAAAACGCCTATGTTACACGTTACTATTTGTGATATTATTTTTTTTCCTAGTATCCCCTTCACGTTCATGTTCAATTATTCAGAAAATTATTTTTCTATGTGTAACTTTTTATACAAGTAATAAATAAATATTTACATTGAAAAGTCAATTATTCTAGTGAGTTCTGTTTATCCAGTTTGTGTAATTAATAGCAATTTGTTAACTTAGGTAGCAGGTAACAGGTCTTGGCCCTCTATGTTCATTAAAAGAGTGCGGCACGATCGGTCGTACGGTTCGCCTTGTGACTAAAACGCGCGCCATAAGAATATCAAACGAAAGGTTCAGAAAATTCAAAAACTATTTGAATTTTAGTTTATTTTTAAGTGCCTTTTATATTTTTTATTACACTTTTTCTTAACGTTTCGTCGCTATTCCTTCCTTTTATGAACATCTATCATATTAAGATATAAAAGAAAATTGTTTTAAAGTTTTACTATCTTTTTTATTAGATGTAGGTAAAGTACAGAAAAGAAAATACGTTTTATCTATATTATAATTAAGCACTGGAGAAAAAAAATCAATTTATTACCAATAACAATAATTCCATCAAATTAAATCTGTAACTGTTATTAATTAGAGGTACGGGGAAACTCACTTTTACAACGTTTGAATTAACTATTATATGTACATATTGTTCCACCTATCTTTTATAAAAGTTTAACGATCTACTTCACCAAATACAATGTCCAATGTACCTATGATAGCAACAATATCTGCAAGAAAATGATTCTTTCCAATTTTATCTAATGCTGCCAAATGAGCAAATCCGGGGGCCTTAATTTTACATCTGTACGGTTTTGAACTGCCATCAGAAACTAAATAAACACCAAATTCCCCTTTGGGAGCTTCCACAGCCGTATAAGTGGCTCCAGGGGGCACCTGGAAGCCTTGGGTAAATAGTTTAAAGTGGTGGATCAATGCCTCCATAGACGTCTTAAAATAAACAACCAAATTAGTATTTATATTGAGTTATATCGGATAAATAATTAGGTCATGCAGACTTAATTTACCTTCATTTCTGCCCTTGGTGGTGGTGTTAACTTGGCATCGTCGGTTTTTATTTCTCCCGGGGGCATTTTATTGATACATTGTTCGATAATACGTAAAGATTGCCTCATCTCTTCTAGACGACACAAATACCTGTGAGACCAATTATTAAAAAACCGTTTAATTATACGTATTGCACTTTACCTATCATAACAATCTCCTTTAACTCCAATGGGCACATCGAAATCTACTAAATGGTAGGCGTCATAAGGTTGTGATTTACGCAAGTCCCATTTTATACCGGATCCACGCAACATAACGCCACTAAATTTTAATCAAATTAATCGTTTCAAGTAACAAAAATAATTTAGTAGTACCTAAAGCCATAGTTTAAGGCATCTTCTGCTGATACGATCCCTACATCAACAGTTCTTTGCATCCAAAGCCTGTTTGTGGTCAAAACGTCTTCTACTTCGTCCAATCTTTCGTTAAATTTACGACTAAAGTCGTAGATGTCGTCTAAAAGTCCAATGGGCAAATCCTGGAATAGTTACATGTTTTAGTCATTTGTGAAGTGGTTGCAAATATGTTGATTTTATACCAGCGAAACTCCCCCAGGCCTGATATATGCTGCATGCATTCTGGCACCAGATACACGCTCATAAAACTCCATGAGTTTCTCTCTTTCCTCAAACAGCCAGAAGAAAGGTGTAAGCGCACCAATATCTAGAGCATGAGTTGTAATACCCATGATATGATTTAATATTCGTGTTATTTCAGCAAACAGCGCTAAAAATAATCAATTATTACTTTGTGTAAACCTTATAAATTATCTAGTGCTGTATTACTTCTTATGTATTTAGCCCTAAGAGGTATATCAATGCCCAGTAACTTTTCGATAGCTAAACTATAACATTGCTCATTACACATCATGGACACATAATCTAAACGGTCAAAGTAAGGGAGAGCTTGGGTATATGTCTTGTATTCTATAAGTTTTTCAGTTCCTCTGTGCAGCAAACCAATATGGGGGTCACTTCTTTTCACTAGCTACAATTTTCTTTATCAGACAATTAAAAACAAATACTTTTTGTTTTTACCTCTCCATCTAATTCTAAAACCAAGCGTAGTACACCGTGAGCTGCAGGATGCTGGGGCCCAAAGTTCAAAGTTATGTTTTTCACTTGCTTTTCTGTGGGAGCTGCCCTGTTTTCCCAAGGGGGCAAAGCCCATTCAGTAATTGCTTCGTTAGGGTACATAACGGGCCCGTTGAATTGTTTCATAAATTCTGCATCGGGGAACCATTTTCCTGCTGATTTTGATTGACTAAAAAGATTTTTTTGGTTTATAAAAATCAAAATATAACCTCAAATGCGTTACATAATACTTTGGATAGGTTTAATTAGCTTATTTTGGACATAAAATGTATTACCTGGTGTGAATAGTTGCTGCAGAAGCTTTTATTAATAATTTATTTGGTGGTAGGGCTACCGATCTTTTGAGAAATAAATTTAATAAGGCATTTGCCATTTTTAACCCTTTTAAACTGACAGTTGATGTTGACGAGAGTACAAACGAACTACGACAGTTAGAAATATGGCTACTATTTGGAACTACTTTAATTAGTTCTATTTGTTGTTATTGAAATTGTTTTGAGGTTATATTGTTTAGATTGTGCATATTGAAATTGTTTAAAACTAGTACGCGTCTATTATAAATAGTTTATAAGAAAAAGTCGAATTTAAAAGATTGGTCATTAAAATTTCCTTTTCTGTTAATGCTTCTTTCGGTTAGTAATTAGTAGTGGTTGCTATAAAAAGTACTAATAGAGGCTACGATGATTTTTGAATAAAAAGATTACATCTGTAAATAATATTTAAATATCTGTAAAAATGGAAAATGAAGTGGATATTCATTGCATGAACACTAATGGTGTTGATTTACACGAGACAACTATTTCTGGTAATTTAGTTGAAGGTACACAACTAGGTAAAAGTACACTCTTAGCCCCCTTAATTTCGTTTTAATTTTCCTCTGTATTCGCTTTATTTTAGAGATGATTAATCAATTCGACAACGTGGTAGATTTTGAGGATTCCCTCATGCAAGAATTAGACTCTGATTTGATGAGCATTGATACCAGTGATGAGGGTGTTATTATGCAATACATGGATATAAGAGATCCTTTGACAAAATTGAGAAACTTGTTAGAATCAAAATTGAACATTGACCTCTCAGATTATTCGTTTTACTTACAGGGCACTCAGTTTGTGAGTTGCAATTAGTACAAACATCTTACAGTATTGTAGTAACATGTTAACGGATTTTCAGTTAGAAAATGATAGGAATTTAGTAGATCAGTGTGTACAAGGTGAAGGGTTGGTGCAGATTAACTGTCAAATTCAACCAAATCTAAAACAAATAGACATAATTGATGTTTTAAAACCGGCAGATGATTATATCGACTTAGGTATACAGTAGTTGCTTCACTTCATTGTCCCATTTTTATATAGTTTTTTTAATGTTTCTTTAGACGAGGAGGCTTCTAATTCTCCGCCAGTAAAGGCCAAAGAAATTAAAAAAATAGAGAAAAAGCAGAATGTTGTTCAGTGGCAGGTTGACGCACCGTTTAGAAAAGAAATGCAAAAGTTAAAAATTCCTTCAGACCCTGAAGAATGGTAGCATAAATTGTATTTGTTTTTATTGTTAAATTATAAACATTTTTATAGGGACGTAGTTCACGTTCAGCATTGGGTCCAGTGGGCAGTCAGGCAGTTTAACTTGACCAACATTAAACTGTCGGACTGGTCAATCACTGGACGGGATTTGTTTAAAATGACCCACGCAGATTTTAAAACCGTGGTCACAAAAGACCCTGCCGACATTTTCTGGACTCACTTTGAACTTCTTCGTAAAATGAAATTAGTCAGTACGTGTAATTTTTGTAGGGTTTCTGTTTCTCTGAATTTTCTTTTCATTCGAAAAAATTTTAGCTACTATGAGGGTTGAAGCTGAAATGGGCGAAACGTCTGCCGAAAATATTAATAAGAGGCAACCTAAATTAATGAAACAGAGTAAGGTAGGTGAATAAAAGAGTACATGAATATAATAAGGGACATCCCTACCTCAAAAAAAAAAATACTGACGTTACCCTTGTTACCATCTCGTATGTATTTATTAAAATTTGCCTCGTTTTTACCTCCTTATTCCCTTAATCATTCATCTCATTCTGAGAATTTGCAAATGTTTAATATTATCCAGTTTTTACCCCTTCTCATCCTTGTAAAGATAAAAACTGTCAGCTTATTTTTTGCCCCACTTTGCCCTATTGTTGCTACATTTAACGATGGCGTTTCTGATGGTAGATGAGCCGCATAATGCCTTGCTATCCAACGGCAGTCCATTACTTTGATAGCCCCAATGTGGGCAACAGGACGGGTAATAATGGTCAGACGCAACTCTGGCAATTTTTGCTCGAATTACTCACCAGTAGAGAGTACAAAAGCGTCATACACTGGATTGGTAATTAGTTAGTAAATGTTTTTTTTTCTTTTTTTTTTGTCAATTCGTATTTTAGGGGAGGACGGTGAATTTAAATTGAGTAACCCTGAAGTTGTGGCCCAACTTTGGGGCGAAAGAAAAAACAAACCGACCATGAATTATGAGAAATTGTCTAGGGCTCTTAGGTACTACTACGACGGGGACATGATCTCGAAAGTCCATGGTAAAAGGTTCGTTTATAAGTTTGTTTGCGATTTGAAACAGCTGCTGGGGTATAGTGCCGTTGAATTGGCTAAATTGGTCAACTATGGTAACCCCCATCATGAAGATACGTCGTAGACTCGTGGGATACAAAGTATTTAACATATTTGTACCCCGTTTTGAATTTTTGTACTGTGATAAGACTGAAAGATAATTAATAACTAATGTTTAAATAGTCGTAATAGTTTTTTTCAAAGTGTATTTTGAAGTTTTCAAAAAAACGATAACAAATAGTTGTTTAGATGTAATTTACTATAAATAAATACGTCTCTTTTTCTGAATACCGTCTTCAATGTAAATAAAATCCGTCACTCAGAATTTCAGCTTTTTGGACCCCTCCCTCCTTCGTCACGCTTTTAGCGACCCCCCTAACAAATATTACGTCACAAAAGCTGCCCCCCCTATAAATAATTCATCATCATCATAAGGTCGTCAGTCCTAAGACTTAGTTGGACACCTCCACTCTTTCCTAACCTGAGTTAAACTTCGCATTTCCCTAAAACTAGAACAGCCCACATCCTTAACTATTTACGAACAGTAATCTAATCTAGGTCTACCTCTACCCCTCCTAACCCCTGTTTCTGCCTCTAATATGTCTCTGACTAGACTTTCATGCCGGAAAAGGTGTCCTACCAACCTATCTCGCCTATTTTTTATTGACTTCCTCTGTTTTCCTATTCTTTTTAATACCTCTTCATTTCTAACCTTTTCTACCCGCCCACCGTCTATGTTTCGCACCCGTACAATGCCGTGCTGCTCCACACATACACCTTTAACAACCTTTTTCGAAAATATAAATGATTACTTATAATTAAAAATAGCAATGATGACATGCTAACGTTACATTTTCTTAGACCACCTCCCCCCTTGTCGTCCCTCATCAAGCTAAACATAACCCCTCCCTCTGCCTTATTTGAGAACGTATTTTATGAACGATCCCTAGATACATGTATCCTTTTCAATTAAGGATTATTCATTTTGCAAGGGTAGTAACGGTAAACAAGTAATTATGTATTATAAAAATTACTTGTAAACAAAAAGGGGTAGAAATACGTTCTGGTGGTGTGACAAGAGTGTAAGTGAACGGGAGGGCAAATGTAAGTGCAATTTTTTTTTCGACATTATAAGTAAGGGAGACTAATAAGGGTAAAGGTAATAATATTTAACGATGAGGTAGAAGTAGAAACACCCATCGTTTTTTGCGCATACGTATCGCGCCTAGATGTCATGGTTCATCCATGCACATGAAAACTTTCATTACATGATATTAAAACGCAAAATGACCACAATTTTTATTGGAGATAAACCAAACGCCTTGGGAATAAAATTCAGTGTGTTACGACCTCTTTTCCCTACGTGTGTGTTGACGATTCCAAAATTTGAATAGCATGTCATATTTTACATGTCAAAATTTCAGTAACCTTTCTCACTGTGCTTGTCTCATTCACTTATTTTATCATTTCCCATAAGAAGTATGAGTGTTTTTAGTGCAAACGAAGTATGCTGTTTATTTTGTTGTCCCCCGTGGCCCAGTAAGATAGTGGCCAAGTTGGCGTTCGTGCCGCCCCGTCCTACGTACAACTTCCAAACTTCTTCTTCCGACTCCTATTACATGGTTCCAAACGACGACTCGGACTACAATATTTTTTGCGACGTGGACGAACAAATGATCGACTGTTTTTACACCAGAACCAAGCGACATAATTTAATAGCTTGCATGTACATAAGATGCGTTTCGAAACCCAAGTATATCATTCTGTACTCCCACGGGAACGCTGTGGATTTAGGACAGATGTGTAACTTCTACGTGGGACTAGGTACCAGAGTAAACTGTAACATATTCAGTTACGATTACTCCGGATATGGGATGAGCACTGGCAAACCGTCGGAGAAGAACTTATACGCTGATATTGAAGCTGCTCTACACGCATTAAAACTTCGATACGGTATAAGACCAGAGAATGTTATATTGTATGGTCAAAGTATTGGTACCGCTCCCACCGTAGATCTGGCTTCGAAATACGAAGTTGGGGGGGTTGTGTTGCACTCGCCCCTCATGTCAGGGGTGCGGGTTGCGTTCCCGAATACTAGGAGAACTTGGTTCTTTGACGCATTTACCAACATCGAAAAGATTAGTAAAGTTTCATCTCCAGTTTTGATTATTCATGGTACCGATGATGAGATTATTGACTTTAATCACGGTCTGCTGCTTTATGAGAAATGCAAGAAGGCCGTGGAACCCCTTTGGGTGGAAGGGGCGGGCCATAACGATATTGAACAACACAACGTCTATTTGGAAAGGTTAAAAAAGTTTTTGCAAAAAGATTTGGCTCACGCCAATCATGTCAATCGGACTAGCAAATAGAAAATGAAATACGTATTTCATTGGTTGTTTCGTGGCGCTTTACCTCCTGATGTCCTTTTGGTGAAACGATATAACCGAATTTCAATAAATAAAAACAAATGAGCTTGTTTATTTTTAAATACTTTTATTGTAAAAAAGGACGATTTTTAAATGTTAATTTTAAAAATCG